>NC_046658.1:4716689-4734924 GCF_010883055.1 Belonocnema kinseyi
CACGAAACGTCGGCAAACAATTCGTAGTAGTTTTTTACACGAGTGAAACCCGAAATATCTCTTTTTATCAAAATGAATCATCGTGAAAGCATAAAATCTATGTAGATTATCATTTTGAACTTTTTCCTTATCAAAGGAACCATCCCACTTTTCGACTACCTCATATCCTAATGAGCGAAGTCGATCAGTTTGAGCGTTCGTTCGTTTAAAACCATCATATAGAGATTCAGAACTTTTACCGAAACATAACTTTTTATTCCGATTTAATTTAAAACATTGCAGACACCCATACCAGTAGCAACCATGGAATTGGTAAACTACTTTCGTACTTACTTCTTTATTTTCAAAAGAGCCATCGACTAGACATCCCTCTCGCAATCTAAATTCTCGTGCCCTACCTGCATGAGTAATTACAATGCCCAAATCGCGTTCTAAGGCTAATAACCATTAGATGGCTTTTTTCGAATGTCTGTAAGCCCTTCTATAACCATCGTTTGGTATGGCACCTATTTGATCAGCTTTTAGATCATTTTTCCTGAAAACTTTTGAGCAAGCCGATGCATTTTTTATGCTCTCAATAAATGAATCGACATTGGAAACTTTAAGAAATAATGCTCTAAAAGCCAAACACGCTCTACGAAGAATGTCCAAATTATTTATACAATATGATCTCAATTCTTCTTTGAAATTAAAATTGTATTCTGATGTGATACATTCTTCGTACCACTTGTAAAATGACTCCCGAGCCTCACGAGACATTGTATCGGGTGAAAAATATTTGGCATCAGGTATTTTCCCAATGTACTCTTGATTTTCGGGAGTATTAAATAAATGGGGAAATGTACCCTTCTTTGCCTCTTCTAAACCAAAAGCTTCAGGCAATTGGCTTAATGGCATGTGACGGTAATTCAAGCTGACAATAAAACGGTTTTGATTTACTTTCATCAAAAGGATACTAGTCCCATTTAAAATGATTTCGAGTGGATTTCTAAGCCATTCATCTTTAATTTGATGACTCAAAATAAATTTAGAATCAAACCCTTTAGCATTATGTGCTATACAAATGGTTTCCGGGAAATGCCTCATTTTTTGCGTGAAAAATTTTGTAAACTCGGAAACCGGATGTTTACTAGAAATATACTGTCTGACACCACACCATTTACATCGTACATTTGGGTTAGGTTCATCCATACGCTTATCACATACCTGTTATACTACACACAAATTAGGTACGTGAATTTTCGTGGATTCCTGACCAACGACAGGTTCACTCTGTTGAGTTTCAAAATCGTAAAAAATGTATGCTACTTTTTTATTATTATAACGTGGATTCCCAACTAGTGTTATGTAAATGGTTTCTCATACATGAGGCCGCATAAAAGGACCTAAGGCACGAATCGCATTTTATTTCCTTTTCGATATCCCCAAATACAATCCTACTTTCCTGATTACAGGGTGGTGATTTGTGGCAAGCGTTACATTTTTCTGCGCATAAATGACTCTCAGGATTTTCATAAGCTTTGTTACAAGGTGCACAAAAATTTCGACTATCACCAGCCCCTATCAATGATAAAATAGGTGAAAAATGACTTTTTGGGAGCACCGTCATAGAGCAAGTAAATATGTTGCTTAACTATTTCCTCTTTATTTGTAATATCAGAAGATCCGTCATAAAAAGCTTTCGCCTTTCCTAAACCAAAGCTATCATAATGATGCACAGTTATTGCTATCTGAGATTTTTACAGGAATTTTTGATACTGGACAAGTTTTGGAATGCCACATCCATTTAGAGGTATAATTACGCCGGCGTCTAGCGTTAATCTATTAGCAGTAGTGCGCTGATGCACACCACCTCCCTCGCATTTTCGACGCCAGTCATTTTGTAATTCAATGTTATATTTATTGGCCAACAATTTCCCTTTGAATTTTGCCGCTGCAAGGGACTGTGGTAAACAAGTATTTTCTTTACTCTCTATTGTCAATACGGAAGTTTAAAAATGTCAGATTGTAATTTAACACGTCCTTTACCGACTGGTATCTGAAAACGTATTATTTCAACATCGAAAGTATCATCGATTTCGACACCTGTGGCACTTTGTACATCTTTTGCTACAAGGTCCCACAGGTCTAAAAAAAACAAGTCTTTCAATGGAATGAAAGCTTTCCACGCTACACCTTTTCCAAATCCGTCGGATCAAAATACTGAAACCACTACATCGGTTGGATCGCACCGATTAATCAAATATTCAAATAATGCGCGAAATGTTGATTCGAGCCATTCCACAGGGTTATTTTTGCCAGGTGGAGAAATTTTTAATTTTAATTTGAAACCATATAAACCGAATTTTTCAATATTTTCGGCACATATCTGGATTTCTTGAAGGTCCTGCAACCTGAGATATACCAATATTCGTATGTGGTACTCTCAATGGTTCAGCATCCTGAGAAGATTCATACAGGCCAGGCTCCTGCTGTCGAGCACCGGCTTGGACCAATATCTCATCTACGTCCGTGTCCAGTTCCATTAATGTCTCATTTTTTTTATTTTTGAAGATCTTGTGTGACCTTCCTAACCATATTTTTTTAAGTTCACATAAGAGTTCTCCTTGCTTTTTAATTCTTATGACCCAGGTTTCTTTCTTTTTTTCTTTCCTGGATCAGCTTTTGTTGTAGCTGCTGCTTCTTCCCAACATTGGGTCCGGATCGGTTCTCATCATTTAGCCGACTCTCCTCGATCTGCTTAATTCTTATTCTTTTCTGTGTTGTCTTCCTTTTTAACGAATTCCCCTCTGGATGTTTACTTTAAATTAAATTGTTTATTGACTCATCAGCCTCTTAAATTGTTGTAGTTGCTGCTGCGATTGTTCGTTCTGGTATTTTAGTTGCTGCCGTTGTTGTAGTTGTTGTTGGTGTTGAAGTTGTTGTTGGGGATTCTGTTGCTGTATCTCTTGTGACATCCCATCGTCACTTTTCATATTTATTTCCAGAATTGGAAGTTTGTACTGTTACTAGTCGAGGCCTTGGGGTTTTTAATTCGTGGATTACGTTTCGCTACATCTGCTTCCACTTCATCGTCAATAGCATAGACTCTCTGTGTTAAAAAATTTGGCAGCTTTTTTCCCCGCCCTTCTGGTAAAATTTTCAATTTTAATTGAGATTTGAACTTTTTTAATAATTATAAAAAAGCAAAAATAAATAAAATTTTAATGTATTACTAACCTACTGTTTCCTTTCCACTTTCTATTGAGATGACCAATGAATGCCTCATTTTGATTCCTGCTGGGAGACAGCGAAAGAGTACATCCTTGTTCTTTGTCTTCACTGCCTCGTTAATGAGTTTTAATAGGGCAGCAGAAGAAGTGCATTCAGCAAGGTATGCCTCCAATCCAGCCATTGCAGCTAGGTGTTCACTTATTGCATCAAGTGCAATTCTGGCATTGTTTAACGCACTGTCACACATGTTTTTAAATTATGATTCGAGTTTTGAATCAAAAGCACTTCAGTCACTTTTTTTATTTAACACTTTTTAATCCAATTTTGAATTTGAGGCACTTCACTCACTTTTTCTCTTAATTAACTTCAAACTTGGGAATTTAGGAATTACTATAAAAACACGTTTGGTAAATTGTTCTATGGTCACACCCTCAACACTCTTGTAAGGACCCCTTAAAAAATCCATTAATAGACGATCTCACAAATCCATACAACTTTACAGTATATGTATGATATTTTAAAACCAAAACATTTGTTTATCATATACAAAAAATATTTCCATTTGATATGTTTTCACAAAAATTTTCATAAAGTAATTCTTACATCATTTCAATGTTTAAATCATTTTTTCTTAACTTATATATCATAATTCTGAAGCTTTTGATTAGTTGCTACTGAACTTGCCTGCTTTAGTATAATTACTAACCGAAATACTTACTTGATGCTGGTAATTAGTAAAAAGAAGATAATACTGAAGTAAATTAGTAAGCGATTGCTACTAACCTTTACTCAAAGTATATTTTAAAATATTTTACATAGATGAAACTGCTTAAAACTTAACTCAAATATTTTGATTCTCTTTCCCCCATTTCTTCTAACTTTGAAAAATACAACTCCCCCTACCTCTTTTTACAATCGTCCCCCACCTCTGTATATTTCCTACATTGCCTAACTAATAACCTATCATAATTCAAGACACATATATGAAGCTCGTTTTGACACGTTTTAACCCCACTACCTTATATCCAATCATTTTGATACATAAACTGTACCAATGCCTGTTTACTTCTTAGTTTCTCTGCATCTCTGAACACAATAAGTACAATATCTCAAAATATGATAAGACAGACAGCCTCAGACATTGAAGACATTATCACCTCAAAATCTCTTAATAATTCTTCTTCAAGTCATAAAAGAAAAAAAGTTCACATGACAGAAGTCGAGCCTAAACGCAGGACTACCCAACATCTTACATTAACGACACTGTACGCTCTCAATAATTACTGCAGTAAGAATGTGATTACTGGATTGGAACTACAGGCCGATGGACGTTTTGAATCATTTATCAAAATTGTTACTAATAAACTATAGGGAATCACTTTTGGGGTTCCAACATGAAGAACATTGCTGCAACAGATCAATATCATCGGCGATTATTTTGAAAAGGAGACACAACCATCATCAGATCATACTGAAACCTTTGAGGTAAATTACTACAAAGTGATGTTTACAACATCTTTTGGAGAAAAGACCATTCTTTTCGACAGTATACCTGAACCTGTTGCACAAGGTGAAGATAGTGAAAATGCTTGTGAAGTGAAGAAGAAAAAAGTATATGTAGCAGGTACATATACTTTTTTTCTCTTCACTTCAAAAGCATTGGTTTAAAGAATGTTCTTTTGTGTGCAGACGTGTATGTTAGTATGCTAAAAGCCTTGTGTGTCTTAGTCGAAAAGTGCGTAGCTGAAATTGTAACATTATTAACTGAACATTGCATTTCCAAAAAGTTGCCCAAACCATCTGAACAATATATTTTTAATGTCATGAAGAGAGAAAAAAATAATTATTACAAAGATATACTTCATGCCCGATTATCGTCCAAATTTAACGACTATTATCTCGACATCGTATATCATCAAATTGGTGGCGTTTTATTAACTGACCTGACTTCTCGTGTACGCACAAATGTTCTAAAAAGAATCACATTCAACTAGATAATTAAAATAAGTGGAAAAATGTAATAAAATAATTCTCGTGATGCGGATACATTTTTCTCGGTGATCTGAAAAAAATAACACAGGCAGGATGTGACAGGATATACACTCCTGAAAGATTTTTTTTTATATTTACGCAGAATTTTCTGCCCTGTAACTTTTTCTCTTGCATCACTTATATAGCTTCACAGAGAAGTGAAGTGTTTAGAAAAAACTGAAAACGAGTAATTTGCCCTGAAAAATAGTTCAATACCGGTCAAATTTGTAAGGCTACAACTTATGGCCTATTGGCGCTAGATCATTTGCATTTTTTCTAGAATTACTCGAAATTGCATATAATTCAATTCAACTTTGGACATTTTGTTTTTAAAATTAACAGGTTCCTAAGTACAGATACAAACTTCAAAATTGAGTTTTTTCTTCTCTATTTTCTAAAAACTCCGGGTTCTTTGAAGAACCATAACTCTGCACCTATTAAAGATAAAAGGTATTTTTTGCCCTCAAATTTTTCAGAATTTCATTTAGTTTAATTTTAATCTAGAACAATTTGCCCTAAAATGCAATGGGACGGGTCAGTCGATTTTTGAAACTTTTATCAACAATATTTCTGGGACGCACGCAGGTAATTTCTAGAAAACGTAGAATTTTAATTAGGACTCCTTAATATGGACTCCTTAATATGGTCGTTTTGAATATTAAAAACATAACCATATCATTAATCACTTCAATACTAATAATTATAATGCATCACAATTTCATATTGTTATTGCCGTTTGTATTGTGATTCCACGTAAGGAGAACGGCAATAACTACTAAGGTTAAAGTTTTATTTCTAGTTGGGTTAAACAAAATACGATAATACCTCATACACAAATATGAAAGTTTGACAAATTAATACTAATGTCTACCGCACTGTACTTTAGTTAATACTGTTCTTGGTAGTTGACATTTTCATAGAAATAATTTTAAAATATATAAAACGATAGATAATGATTAATGTACAGTTGGGTAAAACTCAGTCGGTAGAAAATATAAGAGGGTTTACAGGAAATTCAAGGGGGAATGACTGACGTATAGGCATATGTACATCATTTAGAAGTTAAAAAAGCGGTAAGGTTGCTCAGTACACCGTATGTGTTAAATTTAAATAATAAAGAAAACATTGGACATGAGAAAATTCAGTTTATGAAAAACCGACAAAAGTTGCAATTAAGCATTGAAGAACAAAATTTTTTAAAAAGAATGCGCATTTCTCTAAACTGTACAGTTGGGTAAAACGCGGTCGAGGAGTCGGTTGAAAATTATGTCTATGAACACGTCAACTACCAATTATAGTATTAACTAAAGTGAAGTTCGGTAGACATTAGTATTAATTTGTCAAACTTTCATATTTGTGTATGAGGTATTATCGAATTTCGTTTTACCCAACTAGAAATGAAACTTTATCAAAGTGTCCATATGTCCCGAGTTTACCAAACTGACTTTGGTATAGTTTCTCGAATTATTTTTCTCCGTGTATCTTTCTTTCTTAGTAAGTTGAAATAACTTGCAGTAGTTATTTCCGTTTTCCTTACGTGGAATCACAATACAAACGGCAATAACAATATATAATTGTGATTCATTATAATTATTAGTATTGAAGTGATTAATGATATGGTTATGTTTTCAATATCAGTCCTGAATACATGAAAAGAGGTACATTTTTGGCAAATTTCATGCAACTTTGATAATCGCTTAAATTAATTTCGAAAATGGTACTCTCTTAATCATAAATAGTGAATTTAACCATTCTGTCCAGGCACTTGGTACTTTTACACCGTTTTAAATAGGCAATGCGCGTTTTTTTGCTGAAATGGTTCATTAAGGAGTCCTGATTAAAATTCTACGTTTTCTAGAAATGACAGCCGTGCGTCCCGGAAATATTTTTGATCAAATTTTCGAAAATCGACTGACCCGTCCCATTTCTTTTTAGGGCAAATTGTACCACACCAAAATTAAACTAAATGAAATTCTAAAAAATTTGAGGGCAAAAAATACCTTTTATCTTTAATAGGTGCAGAGTTATGGCACTTCAAAGAACCCGGAGTTTTTAGAAAATAGAGAAGAAAAAACTCAATTTTGAAGTTTGTATATGTACTTAGAAACCTGTTAATTTTAAGAAAAAAATGTCCAAAGTTGAATAGAATTAGACGCAATTTCAAGTAATTCTAGAAAAAATGCAAATGATCTAGCGCCAATAGGTCATAAATTATAGCCTTACAAATTTGACCGGTATTGAACTATTTTTCAGGGCAAATTACTCGTTTTCAGTTTTTTTAAATACTTTACTTTTTCGTGAAGCTACATAAGTGATGCAAGAGGAAAAGTTACAGGGCAGAAAAGTCTGCGTAAATATAAAAAAAAATCTTCTAGTAGTAGTACCGGGCCAATATGGACAGACTACCCCCTCCACCTTCCTTTTTCCCCTTCATCGCACTATGGCGCCGACCCCCTCGCCGTGGTGGTGGGCCCCACCCTCACCACTATGGGACACCTGTTTGCAGCCGACTTGAGGGTGCGAATCCCGACTCCTCTCCTCTACTCTCCACTCTCGAACAGTTGTTGGAAGGGTAATTTATGAGGGTATATCCTGTCACATCCTTCCGGTGTTATTTCTTTCAAATCACCGAGAAAAATGTGAGTTCGAACCTGTATATGTCAATGTAAAAGCATTAGGAAGTCCTTTTTGGCTCCCGTTACTTACTGACCGTTTGTCAGAAGTAAGCTTTTCATAGAGGGGTGCAAAAATTTATTACCTCCTGAAGCTAGAAAAAGTTTGTATAAAATTTTTTGTTAACTTCAAAGTGATACTTTTTCCAAAATAAATCGCTAACTATCTTAAGGCTATTGAATATTTAGGAAAGGGAGGATAATAAGTAGGTACATGTTGCCAAACTTTTTAAAAATACATATTTATTATACGAAAAAAATTTTCAACACGAGAATTATTTTATTACATTTTTCCTCTTATCTTAACCATCTAGGTGAATGTGATTCTTTTTAGAACTTTCGTGTGTACACGAGAAGTCAGGTGAGTCAATAAAACGCCACCAATTTCATGATATTCAATGTCGAGATAATAGTCGTTAAATTTGGACGATAATCGGGCATGAAAAATATCTTCGTGATAATTATTTTTTTCTCTCTTCATGACATTAAAAATATATTGTTCAGATGGTTTGGGCAACTTTTTGGAAATGCAATGTTCAGTTAATAATGTTACAATTTCAGTCACGCACTTTTCGACTAAGCCACACAAGGCTTTTAGCATACTAACATACTTGTCTGCACACAAAAGAACATTCTTTAAACCAATGCTTGTGAAGTTAAGAAAAAAAAAGTATATGTACCTGCTACATATACTTTTCTTTTCTTCACTTCACAGGCATTTTCACTATCTTCACCTTCTGCAACAGGTTCAGATATACTGTCGAAAAGAATGGTTTTTCCTCCAAAAGATGTTCTAAACATTACTTTGTAGTAATTTATCTCAAGGGGTTCAGTATTATCTGATGAGGGTTCTTTCTCCTTTTCAAAATAATCGTCGAGAATATTGATCTGTTGCAGGAATGTTGTCCATGTTGGAACTCCAAAAGTGATTCCCTTTAGTTTATTAGTAACAATTTTGACAAATGGTTTAAAACTTCCATCGGTCTGTAGTTCCAATCCAATAATCACATTCTTACTGCAGGAATTATTGAGAGCGTACAGTGTCGTTAGGATAAGATGCTTGGTAGTCCTACGTGAAGGCTCGACTTCTGTCATGTGAACTTTTTTTTCATTTATGACTTGAAGAAGAATTATTAAGAGATTGTGAGGTGATAATATCTTCAATGTCTGTGTCTGTCTGTTTTATCATATTTTGAGACGTTGCACTTATTGTGTTCAGAGACGCAGAGAAACTAATAAATAAACAGGCATAAGTACAGTTCATGTATCAAAATGATTGGATATAAGGTAGTGGGGTTAAAACGTATCGAAACAAGCTTCATATAGGTGTCTTGAATTATGATAGGTTATTAGTTAGGCAATGTAGGAAATATACAGAGGTGGGGGACAATTGTAAAAAGAGGTAGGGGGAGTTGTATTTTTCAAAGTTAGAAGAAATGGGGGAAAGAGAATCAAAATATTTTAGTTCAGTTTTAAGCAGTTTCATCTATGTAAAATATTTTAAAATATAATTTTATGTAAAGATTAGTAACAATCGCTTACTAATTTACTTCAGTATTATCTTCTTTTTACTAATTACCAGAATCAAGTAAGTATTTCGGTTAGTAATTATACTAATGGAGGCAAGTTCAGTAAAAACTAATCAAAAGCTTCAGACTTATGATATATAAGGTAAGAAAAAATGGTTTAAACATTGAAATGATGTAATAATTATTTTATGAACATTTTTGTGAAAATATATCAAATGGAAATCTTTTTTATATATGATAAATAAATGTTTTATTTTTAAAATTTCAAACATATACTGTAAAGTTGTATGGATTTGTGAGATCGTCTATTAATAGATTTTTTAAGGGGTCCTTACAAGAGTATTGAGGGTGGGACCATAGACAGAGGAGAGGCGATGGACCCATTTTCCTTGCAAGAAGGTCACAGTTTCCCAAAAATCAGTCTAGACCTTGCCTTTGCTTATGCAACACTGTCCCCTAGATTATCAAACGTGTTTTTACAGTAATTCCTTAATTCCCAAGTTTGAAGTTAATTCAGAGAAAAAGTGAGTGAATTGTCCCAAATTCAAAATTGGATTAAAAAGTGTTAAATAACAAAAGTGAGTGAAGTGCTTTTGATTCAAAACTCGAATAATAATTTAAAAACATGTGTGACAGTGCGTTAAACAATACTAGAATTGCACTTGATGCAATAAGTGAACACCTAGCTGCAATGGCTGGTTTGGAGGCATACCTTGCTGAATGCACTTCTTCTGCTGCCCTAGTAATACTCATAAATGAGACAGTGAAGGCAAAGAACAAGGATGTACTTGTCCGCTGTCTCCCAACAGCAATCAAAATGAGGCTTGGTCATCTCAATAGAAAGTGGAAAGGAAACAGTAGGTTAGTAATACATTAAAAACGTCCCACTCTAAAAACGAAAGAAAAAAGGAAAGAAACCTGGGTTATAAAAATAAAAAAGCAAGGAGAACTCTTATGTGAACTTAAAATAATAAGGTTAGGAAGATCACACAAGATATTCAAAAATAAAGAAAAGAGACATTAATGGAACTGGACACGGACGTAGAGGAGATGTTGGCAGCTTTATTAGATAAAGACTAGAGAGAGTCTTCCAAGGTAAAACTATGATACTAAACATAGATATATATATATATATATATATATATATTGAAACAAAATTTGGATATAGTTTCTCTCAAATTATAATTTCATTGTTTAATTTTAACAGATTGTCAAAATACCATCCAGGACATTGTGAAGGTCCAAGCCAGTGCTGGAAAGCAGGAGCCTGGCCTGGATGAGTCTTCTCAGGATACTGAACCCTTAAGAGTACCACACACGAATATTGGTACATCTCAGGTTGCAGGATCTTCCAGAGATCGAGACATATCAGCAACATACAGCCTGGACGATGCACAAGGTAGGAATGAGAGGTTGAGAGATTCACCATTCATTTGTAAAATCAGTGACAGTGCTGAATATATTAAAAAATTCGGTTTATATGGTTTAAAATTTAAATTTAAAATTTATCTACCTGGCAAAAATAACCCTGTGGAATGGCTCGAATCAACATTTCACGAATTATTTGAATATTTGATTTATTGGTGCGATCCAACCGATGTAGTAGGGTTAGTATTTTGGTCCGACGGATTCGGAAGAGGTGTAGCGTGGAAGGCTTTCATTCCATTGAAAGACTTGTCTTTTGAAGACCTGTGGGACCTTGTAGCAAAATTTTTACAAAGTGCCACAGCTTTTGAAATCGATGTTACTTTCCATGTTGAAATGATACGTTTTCAGATACCAGTCGGTAAAGGACGTGTTAAATTACAATCTTACATTTTTAAACGTTCCGTATTGACAATAAAGAGTAAAGCAAATACTTCTTTACCACAGTCCCTTGTAACGGCAAAATCCAAAGGGATATTGTTGGACAATAAATATAACATTGAATTACAAAATGACTGGCGTAGAAAATGCGAGAGAGGTGGTGTGCACCAACGCACTGCTGCTAACAGATTAACGCTAGACGCCGGTGTAATTATATCTCTAAATGTATGTTGCATTCCAAAACTTGTCCAGTATCAAAAATTCCTGTCATAATCTCAGATAGCAATAACTGTGTATCATTATGATAGCTTTGGTTTAGGAAAGGCGAAAGCTTTTTTATGACGGATCTTCTGATATTAAAAATAAAGAGGAAATAGTTAAGCAAAATTTACTTGCTCTATGAACGTGCTCCCAAAATGCCATTTTTCACCTATTTTATCATTGATAGGGGCTGGTGATAGTCGAAATTTTTGTGCACCTTGTAACAAAGCTTATGAAAATCTTGAGTCATTTATGCGCAGAAAAATGTAACGCTTGCCACAAATCACCACCCTGTAATCAGGAAAGTAGGATTGTATTTGGGGATATCGCAAAGGAAATAAAATGCGATTCGTGCGTTAGGTCCTTTTATGCGGCCTCATGTATGAGAAACCATTTACATAACACCAGTTGGGAATCCACGTTATAATAAAAAAGTAGCATACATTTTTTACGAATTTGAAACTCAACAGAGTGAACCTGTCGTTGGTCAGGAATCCACGAAAATTCACGTACCTAATTTGTGTGTAGTATAACAGGTATGTGATAAGTGTATGGATGAACCTAACCCAAATGTACGATGTAAATGGTGCGGTGTCAGACAGTATATTTCTAGTAAACATCCGGTTTCCGAGTTTACACAATTTTTCACGCGAAAAATGAGTAAATCAAACCTTTTTTATTGACAGCTTGAATTACATTCACATGCCATTAAGACAATTGTCTGAAGCTTTTGGTTTAGAAGAGGCAAAAAAGAGTACATTTCCCCATTTATTTAATACTTCCGAAAATCAAGAGTACATTGGAAAAATACCTGATGCCAAATATTTTTCCCCTGATGCAATGCCTCGTGAGGCTTGGGAGTCATTTTACAAGTGGTACGAAGAATGTGTCACATCATAATACAAGTTTAATTTCAAAGAATAATTGAGATCATATTGCATAAATTAGGTGGACATTCGTCGTAGAGCGTGTTTGGCTTTCAGAGCATTATTTCTTAAAGTTGCCAATGTCGATCCATTTATTGAAAGCTTAACAGTTGCATCGGCTTGCTCAAAAGTTTTCAGAAAAAATAATCTAAAAGCTGATCGAATAGGTGCCATTGGTTATAGAAGGGCTGATAGATATTCGAAAACAGCCATCCAATGGTTATTAGCCTTAGAACGCGATTTATGCATTGAAATTACTCATGCAGGTAGGGCACGAGAATTTAGATTGCCAGAGAGATGTCTAGTCGATGGCTATTTTGAAAATAAAGAAGTAGGTACGAAAGTAGTTTACCAATTCCATGGTTGCTACTGGCATGGGTGTCCACAATGTTTTTAATTAAATCGGAATAAAAAGTTGGGTTTCGATAAAAGTTCTGAATCTCTAAAAGATCGTTTTAAACGAACAAACACTCAAACTGATCGACTTCGCTCATTAGGATATGATGTAGTCAAAAAGTGGGAGTGTTCGTTTGATAACAAAAAAGTTCAAAATGATAATTTACGTAGTTTCTTAAAAGACCACCCACTTTTGATGACTGACGCCTTGAATTCTCGAGATGCATTTTATGGGGGACGAAGAAATAATACATTTCCATATTACAAGGCCAAGTGTAAAGTTAAAATATCATATCTTGATGTTTGTTTACTTCATCCATTCGTTTTAAAATATGGAAAATTTCCCATTGGTCATGCCAAATTTTATATTGGTGATGACTGCAAAAGTTTAACCGGTGTAAACTTTGATTTATCTAATGTTAAGGAACTAGTCAAATGTAGAGTATTACCTCCTACCAATCAGTATTTACCTGTTCTGCCTGTGCGCATGCATGGTAAACTCATGTTCCCTTTGTGTAATACTTGCTGTAAAGAGCAAATACAGAGCGATTGTCCACATGTAAATAACACAAATGCGAGAGAAATTGAAGGGACATGGGTTTCCGACGAGATAAAAGTGGCGATTCAAGAGGGGTATAAAATTACTGCCATTTTTGAAATTTGACAGTATGAGACTACTCAATATAATAAGGTCACAAAAATGGGTGGTCTTTTTGTAGAATATATCAATCGATATTTTAAACTGAAGCATGATGCCAGCGGATACCCTGCCTATTGTACTGATGAAGCTTCGAAAAAGGCATTTATTCCAAAAATCTTCGAGTCTGAGCGTATAGCCCTAGACCCGAAAAATATGAAAAAGAATCCTGGTTTGCGCTCGTTGGCGAAACTTTGCCTCAATTCATTTTGGGGGAAATTTCGTCAACGAGAAAATATGCCAAAGATTGAGAACATTCATAGCCAACAAGAATTATTGAAGATTGTTCAGAGTCTGGATAAAATTCGCAACAGTGTCTTGCCTGTGGACGATAATAGTATTTGTGCATCATGGTTGTACATATATGAAGCTGTAACTTCATCGCCTATTACCAATGTGGCTATAGGAGCTTACACAACAGCCCCGGCACGCTTGAAGTTAATTACTTACTCGAAGCAACTAGATCGTCGTGTCCTTTATTTTGACACGGATTTAGTTATTTTTTCCAGCACTAATGAGCCAAATAAGTATTATCCGGATACAGGTTATCTTTTAGGTGACTTAAATGATGAGCTCGAAGTTTATGGCTCCGGTAGTTTCATAGAAAACTTTGTCTCGGGTGGTCCCAAATTCTGTGCATATAAGATGCGATCACCTGATAGTAAAAACCACAATGCTTGTAAAGTAAAAGGTATTAATTTAAACTATGAAAATTACGAAATGATAAACTTTGACTCAATATGCGATCTGGTTATTAGAAAGACGCAACCAATTAGATTCAAGTTTAGTAGTATCCGTAGAAAGCCTTATCATCAGGTGGTTACGTAATAAGAGGATAAAATATGTCGTCCGGTGTAAACAAAAAGACGATTAGTTTAAGGATATGACTCTCTACCATTTGGCTAGATTTCATAAGATAAATAATTTATTTCTTTTTAACCATATAAATCGAATCATGGAAATTTGAAGAATCACTCTCTCATTCCTACACACAGACACAATGGCTTTTGAATTTCAAAAATAAAATAATTGTATGCTTACTTCTTTTTGCCTTTTATTAAAAAAAAATATTTTTCTCCTTGCTAATAATGATATTTTCTGTTTTCAGTTGAGCAATTTAGGCTGTTTGGTGATGATGACGAGAATCCTTTTTTTCGATCCGTACAGTCAGAAGCATCACCCCAATTTACCAACACTTACTGACTTCAGTGACTATTTACATGGAGGGGCTCAGCCCTACGCTCTTATATATTTTAAAAGGGAATTTAATCAAATGAAATCTACTTTTAAAACATGAAAACTGTCTGCAAATTTTATTTATCAACCCAAAATGCATGAAAAGTCCATTTGTATTATTATTATTCAATCAAAAGCAAAAATCTTTAGAATAATATAATCTTATACCTGATTTTTCTAACCTAAGCTCATCTCGGGGCATGCTGGAAGGTACACGTCATAATAAGCTTATTTATTGACGTGATGGAGAGGGGCCATTAGAATCAGCTGAAGCATTCTGACCACGCGGATAGTATCTTATTGATTAATTTCCACAAAATAGAGATTATAAAAAAGTGCATAAAAAGAAATTTTTAGTTAAAAGAATCAAGATATTATTCCATAAATAATAATTACTAGTTGAAGTTCTATCATTCTCAATTATGGACGCCCGCTGGAAGCATCCATTTAGATCGCTGGTGTGTTGACGAACAGGATGCGGTAAAACTTTTTTTGTAAAAAAGTTTTTGCGTCATGTTAATAGTACGCCTGATGTACCTATTGAAGGTATAATTTTTTATTATACTAAGTGGAAAACAGCTTACAAGGAATATGGAAAAACAATAGAATTTCGTGAAGGTTTACCTCAATCTTCTGACTATTCCAATGACCCTAGAGTTAAACTCATAATTATTGACGATTTAATGGGAGAGTCTTCAAATAACACAGTATTAGATCTGTTTAAAAGGGTAGCCGTCATAAAAATCTCAATGTAATTTTTATATTTCAAAATCTCTTTCTGCAGGGCCACGGATAAAGAGTTATTTCTCTAAATGCGAACTATATTGTTGCTTTTAAAAACCCTCGAGATCGTGCCCAAATCCAGCATCTAGCTCGGCAGGTTTGCCCTGAAAATTCCCGATTCATACAAGAAAACTATCATGATGCCGCTTCTCAACCTCATGGTTATTTACTTCTTGACTTGACACAATCCACCCCCGACAATTTCGGACATGTATTTTTCTAGATGACCCTTATCATTATGTTTACGTACCTACCGAAGGTATAAAGAAAGGTTTATAATGATTATAATGATTATAATTATAATTATAATGATTATAATGATGTCGAAAAGTGGTAAATGAATTGGCAAAAAAATGCTATTATTTTACATGCTCTTTATCACCTAAACGCCGAGCAACGTCTTGCTTTATTAAAATCCTCGGATGCCCGACATGTTGAATGTATTTGTGAGTGTGCTTTAAATACATTATTGGGAAACGTGCCCCTTAAGAAGCAAGAGAGATTAAATTTAAAAAAGCATGAAAAATACTTCATAACAAGCGGAAGCCCATGGTACGTGGAAGAAGAAGAAAAACTACATCGTGGAAAAAGGTGGATTTATACCTCTTTTACTAGCACCGATCATTGGTGGATGACTATCGAATTTATTTAGTGGTTCTTCCTGAACAAAATATAGAGCAAATATAGCAAATATAGAGCATGCTAGAAAAATGGTGCTTACTCCAAGTGACCAAGCCGATAAAATCCAATAGCAACTGCAAACTTTAAAATAGCCAACTATAAACACAAATGATGCACAAATTATACCTGCATGGCAAGAAATGTATGAACAACGAGGCTCAAAGAAAGGCGTAGCGGGATGTCGGGAGAACCTGCTCATCGATATATGTGTCTGCAAAGATGCAGCATTCTACCAGCGTGACCTATCGATAACCTGGATTTATTATCGGAAAGATTTCGATTTGACCTCTCATAGACTTATCATCTATCTTTTGGAAAGCTTAAAGGTTCATCCGCAAATCATTAGGTGCATAGAGAGATTGATGCCGCTTTGGAAAACCAGATTTACTATCTTATCTGGAAAAAAATCGTGTGACAACTAACAAGGTCACCTTTCAGAGAGGTCTCTTTCACGGCGACACCATGATTCCACTCTTCTTTTACCTTACATTATTGCCACTATCTCTAGCACTTCGCCATTTCGACGGGTACTTATGCGGCAAACCTTCAGATCGAAAGTACAAGGTCACTCATGTATTTTACATGGACGATCTTAAGATCTATGCTAAGAAAAAAGAGCAACTACAGACAAATAACTATATACTAGACAAATGCGCCAAGGTTTATTTGAAGCGAGGAAAACTTAATGGCACCCCTGAAGATCTTGAGCTTGTTGATAGAATCGCTATACGACACCTTTCGCCGGAGAGACTTATACATACCTGGGCGTGCCACAGAGCCGCATTCAGGATGTTACATCTATAAAGGATACTCTCCGAAGCAGATACAAACGTCTCATCCGACAGATTTGCTCTTCCGAACTGTCGGCGAGGAACAAAGTATCTGCAACGAACATGCTTGCCGTCCCGGTTCAGCACATAGAGTCGCAAATGGAAGAGACCCTCTTGTTAGAATGGTCAGGAATCACGAAGAAGTGGGCAAAGGAGTGTTTCTGTACAAAGCAGCGGAGGAGGCTGCTGAAACACTTGGAATTAACTTCAGTATTAGGGGTAAGCAAAATGCATCAAATCTTATCTATCTCGAGTACTCACTCCTGAAAGCCCGAATTAAGAAAGCACAAGAGATAGTCTTTCGTGAACAGCTCTTCGATAAGAGGATGCACGGTAGCTTCCACAGAAATGTGGAGGATCAGACAATGTCATGTGAGCTAACGTTTGCTTTCCTTAAATTGCTCGGATTGAAGTCTGGTACGGAGGGTTTCATTTTGGCATGCCAAGACGGTGTCATTTCCAACTTAACATACCGTCGCCACATTTTGAGCCAAGACATTCCCGATGATAGCTGCACGGCGTGCCATGCACACCCCGAGTATTTAGTTCACATACTATCTAGTTGTCCAACTCATGCGGAAAGGACCTACATCCGAAGGCACAATGCGGCACTAAGAGTGCTTTATTACCCTCTCTGTCACTCTTACGGCATTAACCTTAATATAACTCCTCTAAACGCTCCTAGGGAAATCGAGTCATTTATCGAGAATCGGAAATGACGCATATACTGGAACTTTGTATTCTCGACAATTGTTTCTGTTGCACACTCGAGGCCTGACATGGTTCTTCTTGACTTCGAGAAGCGAACCATGTTCATTATCGAATTTTCAGCACTAGCTGACAAAAACATCATATACAAGGAGAATGAAAAGCAAGAGACTTATAGAGACCTTATAAGGGAGTTGCAACGAGTGTACCCGAAATATTCTTTTGAATTAATCGTCCTTATCATCGGCGCTCTTGGAGGTGTCAAGCTTTGACTCGTTAATAGTCTGAAAAGCATCAATGCGTGTCCACAATGTGCTAAAACACTTGAGGGAAAAATGCAGAAGGCGGTAGTTGGGGGATCGCTCCGTGTTATCAGGATGCACGAAACTTTTGCCTAATCGTCGTATTGATTCCGTTACAGACTGTAATCACCTATCTCACGTTCGTGAGACGTGGTTGTGGCTGA
>NC_046658.1:4735024-4749796 GCF_010883055.1 Belonocnema kinseyi
ATATAAAAAATTTAATTAATTTGTCTGAATAATTTTTGCTTGCAATTAACTAAATTGATTTATTTTTCAATTCAATTAAATGGTACCGTATTCTTTAACTAAGATTTTGATTTTTCCATTTAAATTCTTAATCGAAAGAGTGGTTTGATTCATTGGACTTCGCCGATACTATATTTTTTGTAGAAATCAATTTTCTGAATTGAACACAGTTATTAAAATAATAAAAACTTACAATTTTCTGCGATGTAAAGTAAATTCCCGTTTTTTTACATTCTCACCATTTATGATTGAGAAGGTATTAGAATTGTCGGAAATTTGACATCACACTTTTTCAACGGATCTCCACGTTTCGAGATCCCGAAATCCGAAAATCAGGTTTTCACGATGGCGTCTGTCTGTCTGTCTGTCCGTCCGGCCGTCCGTCCGTAAACACGATAACTCTCGAAAAAATCAACGAATCAAATTCATCTTTGGAACACTTTTTTAAGGCCCTAAATGAAAGGACGAGTTTGTGAACCAGCCATTTTTGATAAAAAGTCAAAAAGTGAGCGCACTTTGAAAATTTTCGTGAACACTTTTTTCAGAATTTTAAAATTCTATGTACGGATATTTATAGTATTAAAAAGAACAAATAATTTATTTTCATGACTTTTTTCGATAAAAAGAAAATTCTCAGAGTTATAGCGTTTTCACAATTTTGTTAATCAACCGAAAATCAAAATTTGAAGCCGAAAAACGCACGATAAGAAAAAAAGTCAAGAGAAGAAAAACATTTCTTTTTGAAAGCCCTACAAGATTATCATAACCAATTTTTTGATTTTTTTTCAAAAATCGAAAATTCAAATTTTGATTGCACAAAAAATAATGGAAAATAAAAAATTCCATTTTGTGGACAAAGTAGGTAGGATACGAAAAAATATGAATTAACAAAAATGGTTATCCCAAAAAAGATCTACAATTTCGTTAAGAATCACTTCTTGATAGGGCGCGTACTTTTCGTTTTATTCGTGAAAAATAACGTTGAAAAAAAATAAAATAAAAAAATGTGTCGAAAAACGATAAAAGCTACGAGAAAAAAGATTGAACAAAACCTGTTTACAAACGTTTGAAGATAATCAAGCGCGCAGCGCGAGTGTCACAATGAGAATGTGTACCTCAAAGCCTACAGAGATTTGACGCATAATAATACTCCCATTTCAAAGAGATTTTTTTGATAAAGTGTAATTCAAGCAATCCAAATGCAAAGAACAAATATCCGAGCGCGAGATTCAACCGTCGCGCGCCCTAGACATGCCCAAACGTGCGAGCGAAGCGAGCCTCGCGCGTTGCGCGCGATTTCGTTTAAAAATATCCAGAACCTTTAATTTTCGTCAGATTTTGAATTTTGAAAAAGTTAAAGTGCATTAAATTTTAAAGAGCTTTCGATTTCCGACAGACATTTGTAAACAGATTTTATTGGATTTTTTTCTCGTAACTTTCGTCGTTTTTCCACACATTTTTTTTATTTTATTTTTTTCAACGTTATTTTTCACGAGTAAAACAAAAAGTACGCGTCCTATCAAGAAGTGATTCTCAACGAAATTGTACATCTTTTTTGGGATAACCATTTTTGTTAATTCATCTTTATCGTATCCTATATAGTTTATCCACAAAATGGAATTTTTTATTTTCCATTATTTTTTGTGCAATCAAAATTTGAATATTCGATTTTTGAAGAAAATCCACAAATTTGTTATGATAATCTAATAGGGCTTTCAAAAAGAAATGTTTTTCTTCTTTTGACTTTTCTTCATATCGTGCGTTTTTCGGCTTCAAATTTCGATTTTCGGTTGATTAAAAAAATTTTGAAAACGCTATAACTCTAAAAATGTTCTTTTTATCGAAAAAAGTCAGGAGGATAAATTGTTTGTTCTTTTTAAGACTATACATATCCGTACATATAATTTTCAAATTCAGATAAAAGTGGTCTCAAAATTTTTCAAAATGCGCTCACTTTTTGACTTTTTATCAAAAATGGCTGGTTCACAAACTCGTCCTTTCATTTAGGGCCTTAAAAAAGTGTTCCAAAGATGAATTTGATTCGTTGATTTTTTCGAGAGTTATCGTGTTTACGGACGGACGGCCGGACGGACAGACAGACAGACAGACGCCATCGTGAAAACCTGATTTTCGGATTTCGGGATCTCGAAACGTGGAGATCCGTTAAAAAAGTGTGATGTCAAATTTCCGACAATTCTAATACTTTCTCAATCATAAATGATGAGAATGTAAAAAATCCAACAAAACCTGTTTACAAATGTCTGTCGGAAATCGAGCGTGCAGCGCGAGTGTCACGATGAGAATGTGTACCTCAAATCCTACAGAGCTTTGAGAAACTTAATCTTTGCCTATACTTAATCAAGTGGACAATTTAGAATATGAAGACGCATATAAATACTGCCATTTAAAAGAAATCTTTTTGATAAAGTTTTTTTCAAGCATTCCAAATGCAAAGAATAAATATCCAAGCGCGAAGCGCGTGGTAACCCATTATCGAGCACGAAGCGCGAGATTCAACTAACGCGCGCCCTAGGCTTAAGTCATCACCTTGCGAATTTGCATGCAAAAGTTGCATTTTCAAACCGAAAATAGGAATTTTCAACAAAAAATTTACTTTCCAACTAAATTTTTGAACTTTCTGCCAAAAGATTAGAGCCAAGCCGACACTTTCTATTCAAGTCACTTTTTAAATTTCAAGAAATTTTGTTTCAGAACGTATTAGGTATTGTTGGATCGAGAACTTAGTTTGTTATACAATAATAAAAATTTTAAAAATGTCACCTTTTCTTTCTTGAAACATTATAGTCAAGTGTCGACTTAGCCCCATGCAGAGCTGAGCATAAAATACCTCAAGTACATTCCTGAAATACATGTATTTCAACACTATGTAGTTGAAATACATCAAGAGAAAAATACAATTGAGCTGATGTAGTTCAAATACAACTACAACGTACATACTAGTATTTTGAAATATTATTTGAAACTAGTATTCTTGCGCACCCCTAGGCGCGCGCCTATTTATCTTTTTATGGAAAAGAGTGAACCAAAAGCCTATCTTTTCTACGTTATACATATTTAATTAATGTTACAAAATATAAATATAAAATAATAGAAGGCACCAAGGGATGAGTTCTGTACCTGAAACTGTAATTAATCTTTTATAATAGGATTTTAACAAAATTTTATAATAATATTGTGATTGAAAATTCATCTTTTTTGTTGAAACTTTTACTATTTGTTGTCATGTTCATGTGTTTTAATTAAAATTTTAAATAACCTGTAGAAAATTTCATTTTTTGGATTGAATATTAACTTTTGTATACTGAAAACTGAATTATTATATTTTTGTTTAAAATTTGATCGTTTTTATTGAAACTTGATCTTTTTTAGTTAAAAATGGAATTATTTGTTTGAGAATTCCCGTATTTTGTTGAAATTTAAAGTTAGTGTAACATTAGTGTATTTTTAATTATAAGTTGATGTTTCAGTTATTATTTGAATTTAATGTAAACATTAACATTAAGTATTATTTCTGTGATGCATTAAATTTGTTCTGAAATTGCATTGCTGATGTAAAATGCGGTAGCAACTTATTGAGATTTTGAGGTTAATATTACATTTTGTAATTCAAGATTGAACTGCTCGCAGTTACAAAATTTGTCAAAAAGAAGTAGAATGAAAACATAAAAATCTATTTTTAATTTTAATCCTCATTAAAATAGTTTCTGTTTTTTTTCACAAAAAGTTTTATAAAATTGAATGAAATTTTTGTGAAATTTATATAAAAAATCGCAATAATTTTCAATGTATTTCAAACACGTAGTATTTTTTTCGTATTATAAAAAATGAGTATAAGCTTAACTTTCGTAAAGTTTTTGTAGTACATTTTCGTAACTTTTCATAGCAAAAAATAGTATTTTATAGATTTTTGTACATATACGAATGATTTACAATAAATTGGCAAAAATGATCTAATCCTGCGACCAGCAGTTCGCTCTTGTATTGCGACGGTACGGGTAGCAAGGTGGTGGTAAAAGTGGTGGTTAAGGCGAAGCGTTGATTCATACCATCAAATTCGAATTTTGGTTCGATTATTATTCCCAACAGTGACCCAAGAATACTTGCGCATACTTGAACTGTGTGGCGCTCATTGGCTCTAGTTCACGTACGTATTTAAAAATAAAGTACAGACGCGAACCGTAGACAATGAACATGACTCAAATCCAAGCATGCGCAGATCAAGATAGCTCTGTTGGGAGCTATCTTGATCAGAATTGTATTATGTAGTTGATGTATTTCGCGTATTTTCTTGAAAATACTTTCTAATATCAGCATATACAAATTAGATTCAAAATACCTAGAGTGTATAATAAGCATAGAAATTTTATGATCAAAGAGTGGGAGTGCAAAAAAGGGATGAAGAAAGGAGAGAGTAGGGAGAAAGAGAGAGGGGAGAATGTTGATGGAGATGAGAGGAGGGGCGGTAAGTGGGACTTGGAGATAGGTTGGGAGAGAGAAGAGCAAAAATCAATCTAAGGTGGGGGGGAGTTGAATCCTATAATACGATGCATAGCGCTGCGAAGAACCATTATGTGACACATTAGGCTGCGCAGTAGAGTCTTCTAGTCTATAGGATCGCGCAGTAGAGTCCTCCGCAGTCTATCGCATTGCACAGTAGAGATTAAGATCGCGCATCGGAGACTTCCTATGTGTAGCGGCGAGCATCAGAGATACATGGTTCGTACAGATGAGCAGTACAGTCTTCAAGTGTATATAGCTGTGTCGTGCCCTAATATGGTTCTTTAAACTGCGCAATAGAGTTATGTGATGTGCATGGATGCGCAGAAAAGTTATTTGATATGCATGAATGTACAGTAGAGTTATGTGATATGAGGAGCTGCGCAGTAGGGTGCTGCGATACACATGGCTGTGCAGTAGAGTTTTGCAACGATTATGCTGTGCATTAGATCCATGTAATGTTTTTGGGATTCGCATTTGAGTCATGTGATGCGCAAGTCTGCGAATTATATCTATGCAATATTAAGAGTTGCGCATTAGAGTCTTCCCGGCTATACTATTGCGCAGTAGATATGTATAATGGGTAGAAATGCGGAGTAAGTTCTTCAGAGCGTAGGGATGCTCGACGGGCACGTATGATTCACGCGTATGCGCATTAAAGGCCTACTGCAAATAGTGACGCGCAGTAGATTTGCACTGTACTCAAGGCTGCGCATTGGAGACTTCCGACGTGTACCCGTGCGCATTACAGATAAATGGCTCGTAAAGATACGCGGAACAGTTTTCAAGTGTACATGGCAGTGCCGTGACCGTAAATGGTCTATTACACGGCGCAGTAGAGTTATGGAATGTATCAGGATGCGCAGTAGAGGTATGTGATTGGCGGGGATGCGCAAGCGATTTATGTGATATACATTACTGCACAGTAGAGTTATGTGATACATATAGCTGCGTAATAGAGTTATGTCGCGTTTAATCTGCGCATTAGATCCTTGTAATATTTTGGGCTGCACAGTGGAGTTCACCAGACTATAGAATTTCGCTATATATAAGTGAAGACTACTGCAAACCTGTACGAGTTATGTATCTCTAATGCGCACCACTACCCATCGGAGGTCTCCAATGCGCAGCCTTAACCCTTGCGTATACCTACTGTGCATCCCTACAAACAGTAGGCCTTTACTGCGCATACAAATGTACCACACGTGCCTGTCCAGCATCCCTACGCTTTGCAGAACTTACTGCGCGTTTCGACGTAGTATAAATCTCATCTGCGCAGTCATATAGACTGGCAGACTAATGCGCACCCCTAAAATTTGCCTAACTCTACCGCGTAGCCATGTGTATCAAAGAACTCTACTGTGCAGCCATGCGCGCTATACAACTCTACTGGGCAGCTCTGTGCTCTGTAGAACTTTACTGCATAGCCATGCGTATCACAGAACTCTATAGCGCAGACATGTGCATTATAAAACTCTACTGCACATCCATTCATTTTACATAACTCTACTGTGCATTCTTCGCATCACATAACTCTACTGCGCATATATGCACATCGCAAAACTTTGCTACTCAGCCCTGAGAATCACATAACTCTACTGCGCGAGCATATAGACTGGAAGACTAAGGCGTAGCCCTAAACATTGTATAACTCTACTGCGCAACCATGCGTGTCACATACCTGTACTGCGCAGCATGAACAACGCAGAAATCTGATGTGCAGCCATGCACGCCACAGAACTCTACTGCGAATCCATGCACATCAATGTGCACCACAGAACTCTACTGCGCAGCCATGGGAATCTGATGACTCTAATGCAGAGTTTCATGAACCATATTAGAGCACTGCACAGGTATATACACTTGAATAATGTACTTCGCATCCATACGAGCCATGTATCTCTGATGCGCATCGCTACACATCGGAGGTCTCCAATGCGCAACCTTGACTGCAGTGCATATCTACTGCGCATTCCTACACTAAGTATGCCTTTACTGCGCACATGTATGTATCACACGTGTCTGTCGATCATTCCTATGCACTGCAGAACTTACTGTGCATCTCTACATATTATTAATTTGTACTGCGCAATCCGATAGCCTGTGGAGAACTCTACTGCGCAATCCTATAGACTAGAAGGCTCTATTGCGCAGTCTGATGTGTCACATAATGGCTCTTCGCAGCGCTATGCACCGTATTGTAGGATTCAATCCCCCCCCCCTCCCTCAAATTGATTTTGGCTCTTCTCTCTCCCAATCTCTCTCAAAGTCACACTTACCGCCCTTCCCCTCATCAACATCAACATTCTGTCCTCTCTTTTTCTCCTGTATTTTGTAGTTTTATCTGAACTACATCAGCTAATTGAATTTTTCCTGTGAGGTATTTCAAATGTTTGAATGTAGTTTGTATTTCAAATACCTCAAATACAATTTTTGTGAAATACTGCGCAGCTCTGACCCCAGGAGGGTGTCGACTTTGCCCCACGATCTTTCGTGGGCCTTGTCAGATTTGCCATCATTTTAATTTTTTGTAATAATTGATAAACAAAGCATTTTTGTTTAAAATCACCAGTATAATTTCGTAAGTTTCGTAAGTTTCGTAGTTTCGAATGTTTTTTTATATAATTTAATTTTAAATAATCACAATTAAACACTCTGTAATATTAAAAATGTATAAATAAAAATTCTGGATAATTTTGAAGGTCTAAACTTAAGTTTTCAACTCTACATCTTCCAAATTGAAGAAATTTTTATTGTGTATCATCAGAATTCAAACTGTTTTAGTGGTGAAACTTGCATAATTTTCAACGTTGAATTTGAAAACTTAAAAACTTTTCAATTATAAAGATGTTTAAATAAAAATTCTTAAATTTCAATGATTTTTAAGATAATAAGTCAAGTTTTAAATTCTAATTCTTCCAAATTGAATAAGTAACAATTTGCAAAGTATAAAAAATTCAATAAATTTGTCTGAATAATTTTTGGCAATAATTAATAAAATTGGTTTATTTTTCAATTAAATTAAATGGTGCCGTATTATTCAACTAAAATTTTGATTTTATCATTTCAATTCTAAATCGAAGGAGTGGCTACATTCGTTGGACTTCGCCGATACTACATTTCCTGCAAGATTTTATAGAAATATATTTTATTCTCTTGAATACAGAATTTATAATTGTTGAGTAACTGTCAAAAATTTAATTTTTTACCGATGCTCACCTCTGCAGCCTTATCCAGTCAACTGATTATTACGTATTTTACTGAGAAGTTGGCACACGTCTTGCCAATCCACGCTGAATTTTTTTTCGATATCTAGAATAGATTTTAAAATTTGACAATTTATGACATTTATGAATTTTCATTCATCACACTCAATACCTGAAATTTTTTAACTATTCAAGATATCAACAATTAAAATCTTTAATTACAAATTCTAATTTTAAAAGGAAATAAGGTACGGAAAAGTGCAGATAACGAGGATGGTTTGGGAATATAAAGAATGTATTTTACTGAAAATTTTTTTTCATTTCTTACAAATAATAAATTTCCTTCTAAATCAATTAGATCCAGTTTTTCTTACACACACAAAAGTCAAGCATTCGAGAACCCAAAAAAGGCCAACACTGCCTTTTATTTTGTGTTTTCCTGATTGGAGTTTTTACTGAGAGAGTAGTTTCTTCCCAAATAGGGAAGTGGTTTTTAGAATGTTGTTTTCGTGCATTCGAAAGCCCAATATGCGCCTAAAATTCTGGTTTACTTTGTTTTTTCCAGTTTGAGTTTTTACGTAGGGGTACTTTTATTCTTAGTAGGGGGATTTTTCTGAAATTGGTTGTTGGCGTCTTCATATGCCCAAGAAAATCAGAAAATTCTGAAGTGTTTGATTTTCAATTTTTTAATTTTTTATATAGTGAATGTACTGGCTTAAATCAAGGTAGGACCTCCACACGAAAGTTTAATTTTTGAAAAAAGTACTCAAGGCCAAAAAGTCGGTACTGCATTCTCACGAATGGCTAAAGTTTAAAATTGCTGTTCTAATAGGTTATATTCTAATTTCTAATGACAAATCGGGATTAAATTAATCAAAGTTTAAACTTAAAATAATGGTTTTAAAGTGGCTCTAGGAGGCACATATAATGTTCTGCTTTCTCCCGAATGACACAAGTACAAAATTGCTTCTCTAAGAGGTTCTGCTATAAATTTGTATGGCAACTTGGATTTACATTAATCGGATATTGAAACTCAAAATAATGCTTCCAAAGTGACTCTACGATGCACCTATTAGGTACTGCTTTCTCACGAATGGCAAGAGTTTAAAATTACTTTTTTAAGAGGTTATATTAGGAGTTCTAATGGAAAATGGGGATTAAATTATTTAAGGTTAAACTCAAAGTAATGATTTAAGAGTGGCTCTAGGAGGCTCCTATAAGGTTCTGCTGTCTCGCTAATATCACAAATACAAAATTGCTTCTCTAAGATGTTCTGTTAGGAATTTTCACAGGAACTTGGATTTAAATTAATTCAATTAAAACTAAAAATAATGCTTAAAATGTGGTTCTTCGAGGCATGCTTTCTCGAGGTACTGCTTTCTCACGAATGACACAAGTTTTAATCGCTGTTCTAACAGGTTCTATTAGGATTTCTAATGACAAAACGGGATTAAATAAATGAAATTTGAATTCGAAATAATGGTTTAAAAGTGGCTCTATGAGGCGCCCTGTTAGGTTCTGTTTTGTCGCGAATGGCGTGAACACAAAATAGCATCTCTAACTGTTTTATTAGAAATTTTAATGGCAAATCGAAACTAAATACAAATACAAAATATCTTATCTAATAGGCTCTATGGAGATTTTTAGTAAATAATCGGAATTAAAACTACTAGATTAAAACGCTAAGTTCCTGCATAAAAAAATCATGTATTTTTTATAAACACGTTTTTTAATGTACATTGTGCAAAATAAAATGAAAATTGAAATAAGTTGTAAGTAGTAGCAAATATGCTTTCATAACTTATACATAACTAATGCATATTCTTAATCATTAATTAGTACTTTATATTTTAATTTATTTTTTGAGTTTAGACATAATATGAAAATGTTATGAAATGGGTTTAAAAAATCATAAGGTGCGAATTTAAAACTTAAATTTTACAAAATAAAATTATTTTTTTCAGGTTTGACCTGATTTTAAGGGATAATTGGCCCTGCTGTTGGCGTAATCTTATCCAACTCAAGTAACTTACAGTCCGACCGCAAAATTTTACGTTCATATATGCATCAAGGGCATGTGAACCGTTGACCTTTGAAGTCATATCAGGGTCGCGTAAACTCAAACAAGGTCTAGACGGCTGATCAGTGAAAATATGCGTTTTTGGGAGAAACGTTCCAGACAAAAGTTTCAGGGTTTTGGACGAGTATCTGAATGGTGGCCTTGAAGCTAACCTTTGCGTTGACCTCAAGGTTATTTCAAGGTCAACTTTTATTTTTCAAGTGTCAAAAATAAGGGCTTTCATTTGAAAAATAAAAGTTGACCTCGAAATAACTTTTAAAGTCGACCCCAAGATCAGCTTCAAGGTCACCATTCAGATCCTCGTCCAAAACCCTGAAACATTTGTTCAAAACATTTGTCTCGCAAACGCATATTTGCGCTGATAGAGGGGGGGGGGGGTACGGTACTGTTTCATTATCTTGTATATAAGTTTCGCTACGCAGATTTACGCCGGAGGGTAAGGTATGGTATCCGTGTAAATTGCTCGAAAATGACCAGCGACCAGCGTGCGATAGTCCCCATGACATGGACATGGTAATATTCCCAAGGAATATTACCCTCGACATGAAACTCTTCTCTGGCAGGACACTGACCCTTTTTTGAGCCACGGGGAGACTTTTACGTCGAAGGGTAGTTTTTCAGCAAATTATATGAGGGGTGAATTTCAAAGAGTTAATTCATTAATTTAAAGTTTGAAATCATTTCTACGTTGTGTTTGGTTGTTTTTATACTTTACGAATATTTTTTATCATGAGGGGTAGTCACGTCTGACTTAGGCGTATTTTTTGGAGCATGCATTATACGTCATCGGAGAGCAAAAACAGCCAAAAATAGCCGTTAACAGTGCTTTCTGGATATTATTTTTTTTTATGAGCTTTATATAAGCATATGTAAGTTGCGCTTAGGAAGAAGCGTCTTTTTCATAATTATATTATAATGTAATAATCGATAAGTGGAGATTTTTTTGCTTTTTTTGCCCTATGATGATATATATTACGTTTCCCAAAAAACTTCCCCTGAGCATTACGCAAACAACCCCCATGAACAAAAACATTTTCAAAATGGGGAAATTACCTTCAACAATATAAACATGATCTAGGACTTTAAATTAATTAAACGACACTTGAAACTTTTCCTTTCATTATAATTTACCCAAAACCACCCCTCCACGTGAACGTATGCATCCGAACAATCATATGTGTGAAAAAAGCATTAAAAATAAGCAAACCTAGAAGAAACTGTCAGTTCATATTCTTTTCTCTTTTTTTTCTCTCCGATAATATATTCTACGTTCCCGAAAAAACTGCCCCTAAGTCATACATACCCACTTCTCGTCATCAAAAATGATTTAAAAGTTGGAAAACCACCTTGAACAATGTAAAAATTATTGAGAACTCCAAAGTAATTACACGATGCTTGAAATTTTTCCTCTCATTATAATTTCCCAAAAACTGCCCTGCCACGTGAATGTATGCAGCAGAACATTTATATGTATGAAGAAAGCATTAAAAATAATCAAACCTAGAAGGAACTATTAGATGATATTTGTTTGCTCTTTTTTTTCTCCGATAACGTATTATAGGTTCTCGAAAAATTAACTATAAGTCATACATACCTTCTCCTCGTCATCAAAAAGGTTTTAAAAGTGGGAAAACTATCTTGAACAATGAAAAATTATTTAGAACTCAAAATTAATTATGTGACGCTTGAAAATTTCCCTCTCATTATAATTTACCCAAAACTATCCTTCCACTTGAACGTATGCAGCAGAACACTTATATGTATGAAAAAAGCATTACAAATATTCAAACTTATAAGAAACTGTTGGTTGATATTTTTTTGCTCTTTTTTTCTCCGATCATATATTATACGTTCTCGAAATACTACCCATAAGTCACACATACCCTCTCCTCGTCATCAAAAAGGTTTCAAAAGTGGAAAAATCACCTTGAGCAATGTAAAAATGATCTATAACTCCAAATTAATTATGTGACGCTTGAAAATTTCCCTCTAATTATAATTTCCCCAAAACTACCTTTCCACGTGACCGTATGCAGCAGACCATTTATATGTATGAAAAAGCATTAAAATAATCAAACATAGAAGAAACTGTTAGTTGATATTTTGTTCTCCAATAGCATATTTTACTTTCACGAAAAACTACCCCTATGTCATGCATACTCTCTCCTCGTCATCAAAAACGTTTTAAAAGTTGGAAAACCACCTTGAACAATGTGAAAATGATGTCCAACTCAAAATTAGTTACATGACGCTTAAAAATTTCCCTCTCATTATAATTTCCACAAATCTACTCTTCCACGTGAACGTATGCAGCAGAAAATTTAAATGTATGAAAGAACCTTCAAAATAATTAAACTTACAAGAAGCTGTTAGTTGATATTTTTTTGCTCTTTTTTTTGCTCTGCGATAATATATAAAACGTCACACAAAAACTACCCTTAAGTAATACATACCCTCTCCTCGGCATCAAAAACGACCTAAATGATGTAAAAACAGCTTGAACAAGGTAAAAATGGTTTCAAATTCCAAATTATTTACATGACACTTAAAAATTTCCCTCTCATTATAATTTCCCCAAAACTACCCTTCCGCATAAACATATGCAGCAGAACATTTACCTGAATGAAAAGCCATGAAAAATAATCAAACTTAGAAAAAACTTTTGTTTGATATTTTTTTGTTCTTTTTTTTTCTCCGATAATATATTAAACGTTCTCGAAAAACTACCCCTAAGTCACACATACCTTCTCCTCGTCATCAAAAACGTTTTAAATGATGTAAAACCACCTTGAACAATGTAAAAATGATTTCGAACTCCAAATTAATTACATGCCAATTAAAAATTTCCCTCTTATTATAATTTCCCCAAAACTACTCTTCCACGTGAACGTATGCAGCAGAACATTTACATGTATGTAAAAAGCATTAAAATATTCAAACTGAGAGGAACCTCTTAGTTGATATTTTTTTGCTCTTTTCTTGCTCTCCGATAATATATAATACCTTCCCGAAAACTACCTATAAGCCATACATACCCTCTCCTCGTCATCGAAAATGTATTAAATGATGAAAAAGCACCTTGAACATTGTAGAAATTATTTAGATCTCCAAATTGATTATGCGACACTTGAAAATTTCCCTCTCATTATAATTTCCCCAAAATTACCCTTCCACGTGAACGTATGCTGCAGAACACCTATATGTATGAAAAAAGCATGAAAAGTAATCAAACTTAGAAGAAACTGTTAGCTGATATTTTCTTACTCTTCTTTTCCTCTCCGATATTATATCATACGTTCCCGCAAAGCTAACACTAAGTCATCAATACCCTCTCCTTCTCATCAGAAACGTTTTATATGATGTAAAACCACCTTGAACAATGTAAAAATTATTTAGATCTACAAACTAATTACGCGACACTTGAAAATTTCCCTCTCATTATAATTTCATAAAAACTAACCTTCCACGTAAAAGTATGCAGCAGAACATTTATATGTATGAAAGAACCTTTAAAATAATCAAACTTAGAAGAAACTGTTAGTCGATATTTTTTTTCTCTTTTTTGCTCTCCGATAATATATAAAACGTTACCCAAAAACTACTCCTAAGTCATACATACCCTTTCCTCGTCACCAAAAATGTTTTAAATGATGAAAAAACCACCTTGTACATTGTAAAAATTACTTAGATCTCCAAATTAATTACGCGACGCTTGAAAATTTCCCTCTCATTAGAATATCCCCAAAATTACCCTTCCACGTGAACTTATGCTGCAGAACACTTATATGTATGAAGAAAGCATGAAAAATACTCAAACTTAGAAGAAACTGTTAGTGGATATTTTCTTACTCTTTTTTTGCTCTCCGATAATATATAATACGTTCCCGAAAACTACCCCTAAGTCATACATACCCTCTTCTCGTTACCAAAAACGTTCTATATGATGTAAAACCACCTTGAACAATCTAAAAATTATTTAGATCTGCAAATTAATTACGCGACACTTAAAAATTTTCCTCTCATTATAATTTCTCCAAAATTATCCTTCCACGCGGATGTTTTGCTGCAGAACATTTATATGTATGAAAAAAGCATGAAAAATAATCATACTTAGAAGTAACTATTAGTTGATATTTTCTAACTCTTTTTTTTCTCTCCGATAATATATCATACGTTCCTGAAAAACTACCCCTAAGTCATCAATAACCCCCTCATTCTCACCAAAAAAGTTTTAAATGATGTAAAACCACCTTGAAAAATGTAAAAATGATGTCGAACTCCAAATTAATTACATGACATTTAAAAATAGCTCTCTCATTATAATTTCCACAAAGCTACCCTTCCCCGTGAACGTATGCAGCCGAACATTTACATGTATGAAAAAAGCATTAAAATATTCAAACATAGAGGAACCTGTTAGTTGATATTTTTTGCTCTCCGATAATATATAATACGTTCCCGAAAACTACCCCTAATTCATACATACCCTCTCCTCGTCAGCAAAAACGTTTTATATGATGTAAAAGCACCTTGAACAATGTAAAAATTATTTGGAACTCCAAATTAATTACATGAAAACTTAAAAATTTCCCTCTGATTATAATTTCTAGAAAAATACCCTTCCACGTGAACTTTTGCAGTAGAACATTCATATGTATGAAAAAAGCATTAAAATAATTAAACTTAGAAGAAACGGTCAGTTGATATTTTTTTGTTCTTTTTTTCTCTCCGATAATATATAATACGTTCCCAAAAAACTACCCCTAAGTCATACATACCCTCTCTTCGTCATCAGAAACGTTTTAAATGATGTGAAACCACACTGAACAATGTAAAAATGATATCGAATTCCGGATTAATTACATGACACTTTAAAATTTCCCTCTCATTATAATTTCCCCAAAACTACCCTTCCACGTGAACGTATAA
>NC_046658.1:4749896-4757562 GCF_010883055.1 Belonocnema kinseyi
GAAAAAATCATTTAAAATATCAAACTAAGAAGAAACTGTTAGTTGATATTTCTTTACTCTTTTGATTTTGCTATGCGATAATATTTACAACGTCACCCTAAAACTACCCCTAAGTCATACATACCCTCCCCTCGGCATTTTAAGCGTTTTAGATAATGTAAAACCACCCTAAACAACGTAAAAATTATTTATAACTTTAAATTAATTACTCTAAACTTGAGAGTTTCCTTCTCATTATAATATTTTAAACGTTTTTGATGACGAGGGGAGGATATGTATGACTTAGGGGTAGTTTTTGGGTAACGTATTATATATTAGCGAAGAGAAAAAAAAGCAAAAAAATATCGACTAACAGTGTCTTCTAAGCTGTATTCTTATTTATGCTTTTTTATACATGCATATGTTCCGCTGCATAGATTCACGTAGAAGAGTAGTTTCGGTGGAAATTCTAATGAGAAAAATTTCCAAGTTTCGTGTCACCAATTCTTAGTCTTAAATAATATTCAAATTGTTCAGGGTGGTTTTTCAACTTCTTAAGCATATTTGATCACGAGGGGTGGGTATGTATGCCTTATGGGTAGTTTTGGGGGTATGTATTATATATTATCAGAGGACAAAAAAAGACCAAAAAAATATTAAATCACATTGTTTTCTAAGTTGTATTTTTTTATGTGATTTTCATACATATATATGTTCGGTTGTGTACGTTTACGTGGATGGGTAGTTTTGCGGGAAAATTATGAAGAGGGGGAAATATTGAAGTGCCATGTAAACAATTTGGAGTTCTAAATCATTTTTGCATCCTCGGGTTATTTTCCAACTTTTAAAACGTTTTTGATGATGAGGGGTGAGTACGTATCACTTAGGGATAGTTTTTGGGTATAGTATTATATGTTATCGAAGGCCAAAAAAATGTCGACTAACAGTGTTTTCTAAATTCTAACATTTTTATCCATTTTCCATGCATATATGTTCCGCTGCATACCTTCACGTGAGCGGGTAGTTTTTCAGAAAAATTATAAAGAGGGGAAATTTTTTGAGAGTCATGTAATTAATTTGGAATGCTAAATAATGTTTGCATTGTTCAAGATGGTTTTCTAACTTTTTGAACTTTTTCAATTACCAGGAAAGGGTATGTATGACTTAAGGGTAATTGCTAGGGAACGTATTATACATTATCGAAGAGCAGAAAAAGAGCAAAAAAATATGGACTAACAGTGTCTTCTAAGTTTTATTATTTTCTGTGCTTTTTTCATACATATTTATGTTCCACTGCATAGATTCATGTAGGAGGGTAGTTTCGGGAGAAATTATAATGAGAGAGAAATTTGCAAGTTTCATGTTATTAATTTGGAGTCCTAAATCATTTTTATATTGTTCAAGGTGGTGTTTAAACTTTTAAAACGTTTTTGATCACGAGGGGTGAGTATGTATGACTTAGGGATATCTTTCGGGGAACTATTACATATTATCAGGGAACAAAAGAAAGGCGAAAAAATATCAACCAACAGTGTTTTCTAAGTTTTATTATTTGTTATGCTTTTTCTGACATATACAGGGTGTCTAAAAAGTCCCAGGACGGTTGGATATTTCCTCAGGTAAAATATTTTTCAAAAAATTGAAGGTCATTCCTAAAGTAAATTTCAAAGAGGAATTCCATGTTGACCTTTATTTTGACTTTGAAGTTGACCTTTATGGCTTTTTGAAGGTCAACTTTGTTTTTTTACATGGAAGCCCTCTTTTTACATCTCGAATCGATAGAGTGGAAAATTCTACCTTCAGGTACGCACCGAAGTCATAGGTCGATTGTAACGTTCAAGGTCAGTTAGAGGTTATTTGAAATTAAAAAACTTTTCCAAGAGGTCAGTGCAGTTCCTGAAGTAAATTTCAACAAGAAATTCATTTGTGAGCTCTGTATTCATCTTGGTGATGATCTTCATGTTTTTTTCAAGGTTTTTTCCAAGCAGTTTACGTTTACGTTTACGTTTAGCATTGCCAGGAACAACGACGTGGACGTAGTAAATTCTGTTCTCTTTGGGGTGCTTGATTAGCGTGAGTCCCCTTGACTCTCACGCTTCAGTGAAGATGTTTGAACTAAAAACCTTGAGCTTCTTGAAAGGAAGCTACGCGGTTGAAAAAATGAGTTACAGCATTACGAATCATCTACCTATCAATCAAAGTAGCCTGTAGCAGAATCCGATTCTGTAATTCTTCTAAACTTTGCAGCTGCGTTGAGTATACTTTGCTCTTTATATAACCCCAAAGAAAATAGTCGAGAGGCGTTAGATTAGGAGACCTAGCAGGCTACTCAATTTGACCCCTTCTTCCAATTCACCTTTGAGGAAACGGAGTACCCAAATATGCTCGAACCTCCCTACCGTAATGAGCCGCTGCTCCATCCTGCTGAAACCAAATATTTTGAAAATTATCGCCTGCAATCTCCCTTATTCTTGGTACAATTGTGTTTCTGAGAAGCTCTTCATATGCACGGGCATTGAGATTACCATCGATGAAGAAAGGGCCTATCAATGTATTATTCAAGACACCGGCCCAAAAATTAATATTTTGTGGATATTGTGCGTGACTCTCCAATATCCAATCAGGACTTGTGTAGGACCAATATCTACAATTTTGCCTGTTAACTTCACCTTTTGAAGTGAAAGTAGATTCATCTGAAAATACTGTATTGTACAAGAAAAGAGGATCTCTATTAATTCTGTCCATCATAATTTCACAAAATTCAACCCAGCGATCAGTATCGTCTTCATTGAGCTCTTGTACCAGATGAACTTTGTAAGGATGAAAACTAATGATTTTTAAAATATTTCGCACTGTCTCAGGAGCAACGTCAAACTCATCACTAGCTCGACGTAAACTAAGGTGTGGGTTTTCAACAAATGCATGGGCTATGTCCATCTGCATCTCCTTAGATCCTGCATATTTTGGCCGACCAGTTCTCTGAAGGTCCTTGATAGATCCATGATTCATACAGCGCCTTACAGCTCTTTCAATTGTTGATTTTGAGACAGGATTGAACTCTTCTCTATTACGAAAAGTGCGATTATAAAGCAAACGAACTTGATCACAAGATCGAACTCGATCTCCCCAACCACGCATCATTGATACATATACTCTCTCTGGTTCCGTAAGTTTAGCTTGCGCCACAATAATCTTTTAGCAAAAGATAGTAAGTATGTACTCTTAATACGTAAATTTAGTTTCAATTCGTAATATTCGTAGGGAAAAACGGTATAGGACTTATGGTATCGCCTTAGATATTGACTTAGGTATCGAAAAACGGTATAGGACTGTATAACTCTTCGGGAGGAACAAAACTCTCACCAGAATACCCGGAATTTTAATGAAAAATTTTCTTATGATTTTACAATATTAAAAACGCTGTAACCAAGATTAATACAGAGCTCACCAATGAATTTCTCGTTGAAATTTACTTTAGGAATTAGACTGACCTCTTAGAAAACTTTTTTAATTTCAAATAACCTCTAACTGACCTTGATCGTTACAATTGACCTATGACTTGGGTACGTAACTGAACGTAGAATTCCCCGCTCTATCGATTGCAGATGTAAAAAAGGAGATTTTCATTAAAAAAACAAAGTTGACCTTCAAAAAGCCATGTAGATCAACCTCAAGGTCAAAATGAAGGTCACCATTAAATTCCTCGTTGAAACTTACTTCAGGCACTACACTAACCTCTTCGAAAACTTTGTTGATTTCAAATAACATCTAACTGACCTTGAACGTTACAATTGACCTATGACTTGGGTACAAACCTAAACGTAAAAATTTTCGCTCTATTGATTGCAGATGTAAAAAAGGGGGTTTCCATCAAAAAAAAACTAAGTTGACCTTCAAAAAGTCAGTAAGGTCAACTTCAAGGTCAAAATAAAGGTCACCATTAAAATCCTCGTTGAAATTTACTTCAGGAATGACCTTCGCTTTTTTGAAGAATATTTTACCTGAGGAAATATTCTACCGTCCCGGGACTTTTTCACGTGGAATATTCACGTGGAAGGATAGTTTTTTGAGGAAGCTCTAATGACATGGAAATTTCTAAGTGTTGGTTTTCCAACTCTTAAAATGTTTCTGGTCACAAGGAGTATGTATGTATGGCTTAGGAATAGTTTTTTGGGAACGCATTATATATCACACCTCTACACAAAAAAGTGGTCTGCCCGACAGACTACACTAGCATATCTATATGTTTTTGGGTGTCGCTGAATTCGAATCCGGTGTTCAAATAACCAATTTGGCTCGTATTTCGTGAGAAACGAACAAATATACGTAAAATCGACAAAAACAGCGATTCTTGAGGTATATTTTTACAAAAATAAATATATTTTCTCGCTCGGTGGACTTAACGAACATATTTCTATGTCTTTTGGCTCGTTGAATTCGAATCTGAGGATCAGCTAACCAATTTGGCTTATACTTTTTTGAATATCGCAAAAATAGACGTAAAATCGACGAATACAGCGATTTTTCACGTATACTTTTGCAACAAAAAATTTTCCATTAACGTTGGTATAAATCAGCATATCCTTATGTTTTTGGGGTCGCTGAATCCGAGTCCGGGGTCAAAATAAACCAGTTAGCTCATATTTAATCGAAAAATACCAAAATATAGGTAAAATCGATTAAAACAGCGGTTTTTCGTGCCTATTTTTGCAAAAAATATATCTTTATCCCCGGTGGACTTATCCAGCATATACTTAGGTTTTTGTGGTCATTGATTCTGAATCCGGGTCTCAAATAACCCATTTGGCTCATATTTGATCGAAAAACGCAAAAATAGATGCAAAGTCGACGGAAACAGCGATTTTTCGTGTATATTTTTGCAAAAAAAAAAATATATATTTTCATGAACGGTGGACTTAACAAGCATATCTTATGTTTTTGGGTAGCTAAATCCGAATCCGGGTCCAACTAAACGAACTTCACGTTAGTAAAGAGGACAGTGGTGACAATCTCTTTAAGCGTGCTTCTTAATGTGACTTTAGCACAGTTTTAAAACCATTATCAGTTTCTTTTTTTTGTGTTTTTAAATCACTAGTTCACTATACTATACTTATACTATTACTATAAACTCCCAAATCAAAACAGATCATGTCTTCTAAGCGCTGTTTCAATTCCAATTTATCCACTTCCACTATAGCGCATAATTGTGTGGGTGATCCCGATGCATTTTGCTACATATGTGGTAAATTTTAGGTTTCAGAAAATCGTAGAGTAATCAGCGATGATATAAAAACAATTTATAAAAGCTATTTTGGTATGGAAGTTCAATCGATTGAAAGACAGAGAAGTAAATAAGAAAACCCTTAAGATTCAAGAACCTACGATATGGAGGAAACCTTTTCGAAAAGAGAAATACTACTTTTGTATGACAAACCTGACAGGAATCAACAGAAAGAAGAAAAGTGCTATAGAATATCCTGATGAACCTAGCGTCACTAAATCTGTTGGAAATAACGATGTTACAAAAAAACTCAAAAAATTTGTCACTTGACAGACAGACGACTGAAGCAGAAGAAAATAAAAGTACTGATGAAGATTTCGATGTTGATCGTGATGAAAGTGACATTTCAGATTATAGGAATGACGAGGATGATGATGAAAGCAGCGATATGATGAAAGCGGCGATCTCAAAATTCCTAAAATCGCTTTAGGACAGGAATCAGGGTATACAAAAACATCTTGTTACTTATGTTTATGGGACAGTTGAGATCGCGTTCGTCATTACAAAAAAAAAAAAAAATGATGGCCAAAAAGAACATCGTTTAAGCAAGGACAAACAAATATAATTCAAGATCCTCTAGTTGACCCAAAAGAAGTTTTGATTCCACCCCTTCATATAAAGCTGGGTCTTATAAAACAGTTTGTCGAAGCGCTTGACAAGGATGGCGGTTGCGATGCGTATTTGAAAGATCAATTTCCACAAGTTTCCGAAGAAAAATTAAAAAAGGGGATCTTCGATTGGCCGCAGATAAAAAAATGTTGCAGGTTCCAGAATTCATTACAGAAATGTCTAGCACTGAAAAAGATGCCTGGCTTAGTTTTAAAAATGTTGTGAAAACCTTTTAGGTAATAAGAAAAGTCCAGACTATCAAAATGTGGTTTCAGAAATGGTAAAAAACTTTGGTAAACTAGACTGCCTTATGAATTTGTAGCCACATTTTCTTCATTCGCTATAAGTAAGTTTCCATACAACATGGGAGACTTTATTGAAGAGCAAGGCGAACGTTTCCACCAGGATATAAAAGAGATGGAGAGGCGATATCAGGAATGTTAGGATATCAACATGATGGCTGACTCCTGTTGGAGCTTAAATACGAGATCAAGTCTATCAAGATACCAAACGAAAGCGAAACCCACTACGTAGGTCTTGTGAGGACAAAAGGGTTCGATACAAGTGATATAAAGAAAAATAAAAAATAAAAGAACCCTATAAGCTTAAGTGGAAAAGCGACTCACGGTAATAAAGCACCCCAAAGGGAACAGCATTTACTACGTCCACGTCGTTGTTCCTGGGTAACGCTAAAAGTAAATAAAACTTATTTACAAAAAATCCCACTATTGCTATGAAAGGAGACTAACGCAAATTAAAAACCCCGAAAAGTAAGACGCAAAGGGAATCATCAGTAAACGACAATCCCAGTAGAGGAAGGTAAAGGTTTGAAGGTTTTCGACGATCTTATGTCTATTTTTACGTTTTTCGATCAAATATGAGCCAACTGGGTCATTTGAGCCCCGAATTCAGAATCAGTGACCACAAAAACCTAAGGATATGCTGGATAAGTCCATCGGGAATGAAGATATATTTTTTTTGCAAAAATATGCACGAAAAACCGCTGTTTTCATAGATTTTACCACTATTTTAGCATTTTTCGATCAAACATGAGCCAACTGGTTTATTTTGACCACGGATTCGTATTCAGCGACCCCAAAAACATATAGATATACTAGTATACTCTGTCGGAGAAACCACTTTTTTTGTCTGCCGGTGTTATGAGAGCGCAAAAAAGAACAAAAAATATCGACTAACAGTGTTTTCTAAGTTTTATTATTTTTTATGCTTTTTTTATAAGTATATATATTACGCTGCATACGTTTATGTGGAAGGGTGGTTTTTCGGAAATATTATCAAGAGGGAGAAATTTTCAAGTGTTATATAATTAATTGGGTATTCTGAATCATGTTCACATTGTTCAAGGTAGTTTTCCATCTTTAAAACATTTCTGATCACGAGGGGTAGGTATCTATGATTTAGGGGTAGTTTCTCGGCAACATATTATATAATATCAAAGAGCAAAAAAGAGGCAAAAAATATCAGCTAACAAAGTCTTCTTCTAAGGGGCCTATGACAAAGCCACCGAACGCGTCCTCGGTTTGCGGATAGAGGGTCCCTGTACCAAAGGTTTCTGCTGAATTTCCCTTCGAACAAACGGATCAATCTTTCGCCTTTTACTAAAGATTGCCGTGGAGGGGAAGAATTGATGAGTCTAATAGACTGACTTTTTGTGTGTCCGATGAATGTTGGGCCATATTCGGTTCGGTTTTGATTCCTCTAGAATCAAACTGAAGGGCCTATGACAAAGCCACCGAACGCGTCCTCGGGTTGCGGATAGAGGGTCCCTGTACCAAG
>NC_046658.1:4757662-4759161 GCF_010883055.1 Belonocnema kinseyi
CAACACCAAACATAGTTGTAGTAAGTGCGGTGCAAAACAACAGAACGCGCAGGGCTCCCGACAATGGGTCGGCCAACAATGCCGACCAATCTAGAGCTGGGGAGCCAATCAAAATGAATTCAATGCGATGGATCGGCGGGATCTCGTGACCTTTGGGTGGACGGAGCAACTGAATCAAGACTTGCTAGACTGCTACGATGCAAGTTGGCCCGTGAACGGTGTTACATGGCACGACTGCATGCTCTGTGGTGCGAGAAACACACGGAGCTATCGCACTTTTCGCAGCAACGTCTGCGAAACCATGCTGAACTACTTCGTAAAAGGGGCTATGTAAGCGGAACGCCTACTCTACCACAGCTAGAACAAGCCGGCAACGAAGAAAGAGAGGCGACACTAAGACCAACCACGGGCAGGCATCCAATAGATGAAGAGCGATGCTTTACGACCCAGAGAAACATCAACACCAAGGTTTCTCTCAAGCCGAAAGATCTGGCTGAAATGGATGACAAGCTTCATGGACATTTTTCCGGTGAATCCGACCTCTGGGCTATCAATTATTGTGTGTATAATGCAGCGAGAGCTTTGGCCGATGCGAACCGTAAAACAAAACCAACGGCTGATCATAAGACCAAAAGACGAATGCATCAACTTGCCATATAGATAGGCTGGGCAAGACAGTACGCGTCCCGCATTGGATGTGTGATTCACTACATCACATCTGCCACGAATTTTACCGCCAAGGTTCGAAAGTTCGCGCGCGAACTCCGAACCCGTTATCACACACTTAACAAGTTAAAGCTGCTGACCATCAGGCAGCATATTGTTGAGAGAATACGGATACTATCTGACGCTAAGAGAAGTCTAGAGCGGAAGGAGAGGTGGGTCGGAAAAAACCAACAGTTTCCCTGTGACCCATCTCGACTCTTCCATGACCCTCCAGTTACTGTCGAACACCCACCCAAACCAGAGGAAGTCGAAGTATTTTGGAGAGAACTCTACGAAGTTCAGCATAGACTGGACGAAGACTCAGAAAATATAAATGGCTTCAAGGAGTTATGTGTTGCCCTGATAACACCTGATAAAGAATGCCCACCCATCACTACCGAGGAGGTGAAAAAAGTATTAAGAAGGATGAAGAACTATTCCGCACCGGGACCAGATTGTATCAAAACCTTCTGGTGGAAAAAGTTTTCTTCAACCCGTCAGCATTTGGCCCGTATTTTCACCTCATATTTGAAGTCGGAAGAGCCGATTGCAGAGTGGTTGGTGGAAGGGCGCACAATACTCCTGCCGAAAATGGGCAACTTAGCTGACCCAAAGAACTACCGGCCAATAACTTGTCTGAATACGCTTTATAAGATATTCACAGCTATCCTAAATGATAGGATTGTTCGGGAAATTGAATCTGTGTGGCAAGAAATGTATGAACAACGAGGCTCAAAGAAAGGCGTAGCCGGATGTCGGGAGAACCTGCTCATCGATAGATGTGTCTGCAAAGA
>NC_046658.1:4759261-4765029 GCF_010883055.1 Belonocnema kinseyi
TCTGCTGCATACGTCAATGTGGAAGGGTAATTTTGGTGAAATTATAATGAGAGGGAAATTTTCAAGTGGCATGTAATCAATTTGGAGTTCTGATCATTTTTACATTGTTCAAGGTGGTTTTCCAACTTTTAAAACGTTTTTGATAACGAGGGGAGGTTATGTTTGACTTAGGGATAGTTTTTTGGGAACGTATTATAAATTATCGGAGAATAAAAAAATATTATTTAACAGTTTCTTCTAAGTTTTATGAATTTTTTTCCTTTTTTCATACATATATGTTCCGCTGCATACCTTTGCGTTGAATAGTAGTTATTTGGGCAAATTATAAAGAGGGAGAAATTTTCAAGTTTCATGTAATTAATTTGAAGCCCTAAATCATGTTTACGTTGTTGAAGGTAGTTTTCGCATTTTGAAAACGTTTTTGATCACGGGGGGTAGTTGTTTAAGACTTAAGGGTAGTTTTTTCGGAAACTTAATATATGTCACCATACACTGAGAAAACTTTATCGCATGAATTACCATATATATCGTAATTCCTGCGCTATATATCGTAATTATCGCGTTATAATAGCGCAAAATCGTGATATCGTGCATTGCAAGTTTTTACATTATATACCGCACAATTGTGCAATCTATAACGTAAGAACTTAAGTTTATTACGATATCACGTTGTATTTCTTCTTTTCTGATCTCGCGGGGGTTCGAGTAGTCAGCAAGCGATCACAGAAAAATTAAAGATAGAGTTTACATGGAATCCAGGTGAAAGATTCACCAGAACAAAAATTAACCTTGCCAGATAAACTTTACATGAATCGAAGATAATTTCCGATTTTTAACCTTACCTGCATAATCTTTCATCTTATAAACGCTCTACTTTTATTCGAGGTGTAGCGACAAGTACGACGCCAGCGCTATCCATCGTCGTTTAACTTCATTAAACTTGATAGAAATGGGGATTCCTATCTGTCAGTTACATTTTGCGCTTTTCCTAAATGTTATAAAATAAGTTCTAATTCGCCTACAATATTGTGATTTATTTCGGAGGAAATACATCAGTCAAAACAAATTTTTTGTGTGTTTTCTGTTGTCGATTCTACATGTTTTACCAAAATTTTCTCACTGCAGCGCGACGCACTTAACGGTTCAGAATTATTTTCCTAACCTCAGTGAAACTTTCGCCAAAATATATTTAGTCATTAACCGTTGCAGGTCTTACCTGCAGCAAATTTTTACATTTTTCTGTGATTGTTTTTAATTTGGTGTCCCGATGTATAGCTCGAACTCACTCATACTCTGCCTTTTTCCCATTGCTGCTAAGGACGCCGTAGCAGACGACAAAAATAAAATTTAACTTTTTTTTCTGTGATATTAGTTCATTATAATATCGTAAAAAGTTCCGGAACCTGATTGTGCGTTATCATATTGCGCTTTCTTGCAATCCAGAGGTTTTGCGATATTGTGCGATATCCATTTCTCCGTATAGAGCAAAAAAGCAAAAAAATCTCCAATTAACGTTTATCGCATTATAACAATTTATAGTGAGTTTTCGTACACGCAGAAAAAAGAAATGTAATATTTACTAATCAAGAGAGATAAGGGTTTCTTGTAACCGTAACAGTATTAACTGCTCTTAATAAGAGGGTGAAAATGTCAAAATCACTTAGCATTTCGTAAATGTTTCAGTGAAATTAAGGTTAATTCCACGGTTATGCTTCAGTAAAATAAACCTCTATTCCCTCGTATTGCATACTGAACGACATGTAAGATCCACTGAACCGAGATTACAATAGTAGAGCAGCGGACATTACCGAAAGATCGGTACATGCTACCGATCCGATCGGTTTACTTAACTCGCCCATAAAGTCGCAACGCAACCTATCCGCGCGGAGCACCGTTTGAATTCACAACGCAATCGGCAATGAATGGATTGCATCACCTAAAAAACATTCCTTTTTTACATTTCTGTGACAATCGTCACATTACTCCATATTCTCATTTAGCAAGGAAGGGTTTTTATAAAAATAGCACCATTTTGGATGGCACAACTTATTCACAGATTGCGTACACTTGAGAGATTATTGGAGCAAGACGTATTTTTGTTCCCTGACTGTTTCCGCTGACATATAGATATGATGTGAATGCTACAACTTTTGTTGTGTGCCGCGATGGCATGGTTGCGTATTCAGAAGTCGTTCCCGAGGTTACAAATGCATTTCAAAATTATTTTATAGATCGCAACTCGTATACTAGTGTAGTGGTTAAGACTGTTGACTTGCGTGCTTAGGTTTATGCGTTCGAATCCCCCTCATTGTGTGCGAAATTTTAATTGTATCATGAGCATTATAACTTACAAATAAAGATTAATTCTAAGTATATCCGAAAATATTTATGAGAAATAACCATTCTTTTATGTATCAATTATTTTTTAGCAATACTTTTTCACAATTTATAGTAATGTCTTAACTGTAGTCTACGCCGATAACATAATTCAGATCTCTTTATATTATTTGTTAAAGTGACATGATAATTCGTAAATACAGCATCCAGGGAATGTACAGAATAAGGACTGGATCGGTAAAATCTACTGATCCGCAGGTCAGCACCACTTGAGAATCGGTACTAGTAACCATCATTGATAGCCATTCTTATTTGCCTATAATTGTAATGATTACTGAACTGTCATGTTGTCCAAATACGTACTAGGAAGATCGGTAGATTTAACTTGGTTTTCAGTGAAATGTAAGGTTCTTTTTTCTGCGTGTAGGTGGTGGCGCTGAGCGGACGTCCTGCTAGCGCCACCACCCTTTTATCCTAAGTTTACAGAGCAAAAAAAATTTTTTTAGCATAAAATTAGCAAAAAAAAGCAAAAATATGACGTATTCCATTTTATAATTTTTCTTGGTGACGGCGCTGAGTGGACAGACCTACATTTATGTATTGGTTAGGAGTACTTTTTGAGAAAACGTATTATATGTCATCGAAAAGAAAAAAAAAGAAAGAAATATCCACTAACAGCGTGTACTGAATATTATTATTTTTGATGCGTTTCATATAAGTATATGTTAGTTCCACTACATAAATTTGCGTGAGGGGGGGGGGGGGGGGGGGGGGGTAGTTATCAAAGGAATTTATATGAGGGTTAAATTTGCAAACGTTTAGTATTTAATTTAAAGTTCTGAAACATCTTTACTATGTTTACGGTTGTTTCTATACTTTTAGAACGTTTTTGTTCACGGTGGTAGATATGTTTTACACAAAAGTACTTTTTTTGGTTTACTTATTATACGTAATCTTAGAGCAAAAAAGCAAATATTTCTCCCTTAATCGTGTATCTCATTATAACAGTTTTAAGTCGGTTTTCATAGGTAGCGGCGCGGAATGGACGTCGTGCTAGCACCACCACCATTTTCTTGAAAGTTTGAAAAGAAAACAGAAAATGTGTTGAGCATACAATTTGCAAAAGAAAAGAAAAAAATATTGCATTTTGCGTTTTTCATTTTGCCTAGGTGGCGGCGCTAAGTGGACAGGCCTCAAGATTACTTGTTTTTCTTCAACTTCCTTTGATGATAGTTTACTGCTCCAAAAAGATTTTTATACATATGTTCCCTTTCAATTAATATTATACGTTATTGCTGTAAATCTTTTAGTAATATTTCGAAGTTCTTCAACATGCAAGGCATGATCTAAGGCCTATGATAGAATTGCGAAATTCCCGGTATCAAAACAGGTCGATATTTCATATAATGGACCTCTTATCAACGCCGTTCGAGCGCATGCGACAATTGGCTTCATCGTAGTTTCACTTTCTTCTGCAGTGGGGAACTTTTGCTGCATCAAATTCTTTGCGCCGCTTATTGAATCTAATGTTCTATGATGGTAATTACTTGCGCCTTACTTGCTTTTTATACTTAGATCAATAATTGCTTTAAAATACCACTAATAGACCCTTTTCCGAGATAAAACACTTTTTAGAGGAGACGAAATTTCAATAATACTTTCAAACTCTCAATGAAACACTCAGAGTTCGAGATGTCCTCCAATTCTGCTCACTAACAGGATGATATTTTTGGGGACTACTTGGTGTAGAATAATTTGTCTTTAAATGGTGTATATTATGAAACATATGTGACTTAGAACGAAGAAACCAGCCTAAGGACCGAAAATGAGTTAACTACAAAAAGAAAATTAAAGTAAAAGAGAGGCGAACAGGTAGAAAAGTGTCTTTGTACCAACATAGTTCAGCCGTCCATATCTATGTGAAGGCTCGAGAAATATTAATATAAGAAGAACGGCTCACGACGCACACTGCGGCGAATTACTTTAAAAAATTAGAGCTATTTAACTTCTGAAGAGGTCTGTCGAGAGTGATTTTGCGAAAAAAGTTCTGTTTGTTTGTTATTTAAATTGCAAAATTTAAAAAAAAACATAATTTTTCATATTTGAGCTGCCTGTTCTGTATCATTCATTGACTTCACCTCAAAAAGGTGAAAAACTAATAGATTTACAATCGATTAACAAATCTTAATAACTTAGATGAAGTTGATGCAATCTGTTCAATTGTTAAAAACAAATTTATGATAAAAATCGATTATTGCTGTACATTCAAGCCTGGAAATTCTTTTCATCACATTTTCCCCGCGAAATGGAGTGAAATTTATGTTTCGTTGAAATCAAGCAACTAAGTATAATTTTTTTGAATGTTATAAACAAATTTCATAAACACATTTAATAAATAAGCGCCTCTGTGTATATAAAATCACTTTCTTCTCCGCAATCATCAGGTTTGCCTTCAAAAATAAAAATTCCATGAAAGAAATATACAATCAAAATATTTACCATTGTTATAAACAATACTGATTAACAAATGCATTAAACGGTCACTCTTTAATAGAAAAAATCCATTTTTTTGCATAATTGTTCATTTTATCCCTAAATTAATATTCTTCTGGGGGAAACTGATGTTTGACAATATTTTTCATTTTTATTAACAATTCTGCTAACCAAATGCATTTAATAGACGCTTTCTAATAGGAAAAATCTCTTTCTTGATAAAACGTTGATTATATCATAAAAAATGAAACTCCTTTAAAATATAATGACATTCAAAAAAATTCCCATTGTTATAAACAATCATGATCAATCAATTCGTGAAATAATTCTTTCGTATAGAAGAAATCTGTTTTTTGGGTTCAATAGTTAATACTACCTTGAAATAAATTTTAAGAATTGATTTCAGCCAGAAAGAGATTTTTGCTATTTGAAAGCGTCTATTAAATGCATTTCTTGATCGAAATTGTTAATAAGAATGAATAATATTGTCAAAAGTCAGTTTCCTCCATCAGAATATTAATTTAGGATAAAATAAACGATAATGCAAAAAAGCGGATTTTTTCTATCAAAGAGTGACCGTTTAACGCATTTGTTAATCAGTATTGTTTATATATATTGTGAAAATTGTGATGATAGCAAATTCGAGGCTTCAATGTACAGCAATAATCGATTTTGTCCATAAATTTGTTTATAACAATTAAACAAACTGCACAAACTTCATCCAAGTTATTATGATTTATTAATCGATTGTAAATCTATTAGTTTTTCACTTTTTTGAGGTAAAATCAATTAATGCTACAGAACAGGCAGCTCAAATATGAAAAGTATTGGTTTTTTGGCATTTTGTAGGCTCTGGATCATTTTGAACCCCAATTTTCTAATTCTCCGAACTGTGCGACGGCCCGGCGCACTCGAGTTGTGGAATATGGTCAGAAGCG
>NC_046658.1:4765039-4795518 GCF_010883055.1 Belonocnema kinseyi
TCTCGAGTTTCGGGCTAGGATCAGTGTCAGATAAGTTTTCCCTTCAAGACTTCTTTCCCTCTTCACCCAAACTTCTACTTCTACTACACAAATTTATTTTCTTAATGCTGGTGTGTTCAAATTGTTTTGTGAAGTACGTGGTGTTTTTTACATATTCCCCTGCCACCTCTAAAATATTTATTTCCACAATATGAATGTTTGGTTTGAATTTTCTAAACATAGCATTCAATGTTGAATGATAAGTCTCACAACCGTGTGTTGGTTGCCTTATTGTCACAGAAAATTTAGCTCAAATTTAAGATGGAAAATTTGAACAGCTCTTCATATTAATTTTAAAATTCTAATGATTGGATTTCCTTCAGATCTTCATTGAAACATATTACTACATCAGATAGATTTAAACAATCAAGATCATAAAAGTTTTTTCAAAAAGAACCTATTTCTAATTTTTCGTCTTTTTATTAGCTGCTTAATCCGAGCTGTTTGATTTTTCTACACCGAACATCAGCTAAATAAAATCTACAAACATTGACAATAATGGAATTATTAAAAACTGAACTGATCTGGACAACTATAAAACGTTCCATCGAAAGAAATAATTGCAAGATTGCACAAATTAATTAAATTAAGAATTGTCGTAAACATAATAATTTTCACTTCTTTTATCGTTTATAAGCAAAAGCTTCTCTTTTCCAATTGCCTGTATTTTAATGCTATCCAGTCCATGATGCACATCAAGCAAATCTCTTGGCAATGGTGATACAACAAGGCCTACGTTCAGTTTCATCAAATATCCCAAGCTTTAGTACCTAACTATCTGTTTCGTACCTATTGAGAAAATACCCCTCCGCTCTTGTTTGGAGCTCGTTACAGGGATGGGGAAGAGAGCCCGCTAATTGAGAGTTTTCTGTCCATAGTCTGCAACTCTACTGTAGCCCTATGGCCGACTGCGGTCAGAAATGAACGACAGCCATGCATAAAAATCATATTATGTATTATTCTCATGTTTTATTACGATTTATAAATTATAGTTGAAAAATAACTCGAAAATTACCAGGAAAAACTGCCTGATCGCGCTCATCGAATGGTGATGAACCGAGCCAAACGTATCAGGGTTTCGACTTTCGAGGTATTACACAGGCAAAGCGCTCGAGTCTGTTGATGTAAGAATTGAGCGCAATGCGAAAAAATCACCTTACAACTTTAAACTACAGAAAATTTAACCTTAACCCTAAAAGGCACATATGAATTATCTCATACCTAAAAGATCAAGCGGGTTAATAATTTACCACAAACTTGTACTGCGTATATTATGTTCCTGTTTGTTGTAAAGTAACTTTTCAATCACTAATTTGCATTAGATTCTGAATTAGAAAAAAAGATATTAGTAATGACATTTTGGCATTTCGATAGAAAACAGTACCCAATTTTGAAGAAGAAAAAAATTTCTAAAATGACTTTTTTCATAAAAAATGTACTTTTTATGAAATTAACCAATTGCAGAAATTCTAACGAATTTCAAAAGAAGAACAGATGACCCACACTTGAAAGTGAAGGAATTTTGTGTTTCTTGAAAAAACACATTTCTTTGAACGTCTGAAGAAAAGTAAATGACGACAAAATGTCAGATAAGGGACATCACAATTAATGATAAGTTAGATCAATTATTTCACTCACAATTTGTTGCAAAGGTTTTAAAAAGTTATATGAGTATACAGTATGAGTGAAATTTAATTTCACGAAAACTTTGCAAAGTTGTATTTAGTTGCTGTGCAAGATCAACACATGGTCATTCTTTTTGTCACAAATGGTAGGAAGATAGGCTTCAAAATTTGTTTAAACTATTATGTCAACTGCCCTCAAGCAAAAGGTACAGCATGCAATTAATTTTTTAGTCACACCTGCTGCGTGGATCTAACGCACTTATTGAATGACGAAGGTCGACTGCCGCGTGATTAAGCTGATTAATTATTAGGGTCTTAGCATAATTTCTATTTCGTGTGGCGTAACAAGCTACCCTACACATGCGTTCGAGTTTTAATCATGGAGCAATGGAGATTTTTTATGCATAGGGAAAATTTCGATTATTTATGATCAATAAAAACCGATACATAGATTTTTTGGTCCTAAGGCTGGTTTCTTCGTTCCATGTCACATATTTATCTTTGAACAATTCTTGATTTGTTCATTATTCACAAGAAACTATCAGTCATTAGGTCAGCGAATATTATAAACACAACAAAGAACAAACAAAGGAAATACCACGAGAAAGCGTGATATTTCTGGGCTACAGCCCTGCTCTAAAATCTCTAATACTTTCAATCATCAAAATTCTAAAACGAAGCTATTATTTCTTCAAAACTTTCAGATTTGATAGACGAATTATTAATGTTTGAAATTACCGTACAGCAAGGCTTTCTTTAACGAGACATAGGCCGGTCACCCGACTGGCAATCGGCTAACCTGGCTTCCATTTCCAGTGGAGCGATGGGAAGATTTTTTTTACACAGATAAATTCAATTAAAATTATAGAAAAACAAAATCCTGAATTTGAGGGGTATTAGATCGACAGTGTAGATATCTTTTTCACAAGATGTGAAAAGTGATTCCTCTAAACGGTCATTTACCATCCTTCGGGATAATACAGCTAAAGTAAAAAACCACGTAAAATTGGAAAAAAGAGTTGCAAATTTATTATTCAAATTGTTCAGAACAATTTTTAATACAATTATTAGCCAAAAATATTGATTAAATATCAGTATTGACTTACTTCTCATGGAATTTATTGAGAAAGACCGAAATTTTAATGAATAAATGATCCTTGGAGGCATTTGTTTAATCTATTTGCCATACAATTTTAGACACATTCAATGGTAATAATTTTTCGCGGTTAATCATTACACAGGCCCACAAAAAAGTGGGTTGTGCAAGAGATCATAGCATGCTATCTATACGTATTTTAGGGCGCTGAACACGAATCTGTGTATACATTACCCATGGTATTAAAATCACCTGGAAAAAAGGTCAGGCATGATATTTATTTTTGTGCAAAGAATACGAATCCGAGCTTTCCTCATCAGAACTTAACCCTAGACGAAGAAAATTTCCCAGAAAATCAGCATTTTGCTTTATGGATTTACCCTTGGTATTGAAATCATCTCGAAACAGGTCAGGCATGATATCTACATGTATTTTGGTGTGTTTGATATGAATATGATATTAGTTTTCCCTTGTACCGCAGGGTTTTTCATTAGACGCGAAAAATTCGCTAGAAAATAATCTTTGTCGTGTATGATGTAGCCCTTGTTAATAGAATCGTTTGCATGATATATTTATACTTTTTGTGTTTTAAATGCGAATCTGACATTATTTTTCGCCATGAACATCAGGGGTTTTCCCTAGATGCGGACACTTTCCTAGAAAATCAAATTCGTCTGTTATGAAATTAACTTGAGTTTTGAAATCGTTCGAAAACAGTTAGGCCATGACACCTTTATGTATTTTGGTGCGTGGAACATAAATCTGACATTAGTTTCCCCTCAGCATCTCAGGTGTTGTCCCTGGATGTGGTGAATTTTCTAGGAAAGCAGGTTTTCCGTACAGAGAGTTACCCTGGTTGTTTAATTAATCTAGAAAGCGGTCTGAATACGATATATTGCTGTATTCCAGGGTGCTAAGTACGAAGGTAATATTTTTTTCCCCTAGCAGGTCCGGTTTTTCCACTAGATGCAGCAGATGCCTTAGAAAAGCAGGTTTTCGTGTAGCGGATCACCACTGCATATGAAGTCATCTGGTATCTTGATATATTTTAGATTCTAAATAAGAATTTGAACTCAGATTCCCGATACCTCTTCACAGTTTTTCCCTAGATCCGAAAAATTTCCTAAACGCTAGTTTGTTCTAGTTTAATATCACCTTTGTTAGTGGAATGATTCAAAAAAATTATTTTGGGGTACCTTTGTGGTTAAATATAGATAGGACCTTCGCTTCCGAGCCTTCAACTTTTTCCATAGTTTCGAAAAATTCCCTAAAGAGATCTTTTCTTATACAATGATGTTATAGTGAATTAAACTTCGCAGCTGAAAACTTTCTCCTAAGCCTCCAAAAATTTAGAGAAAAATGAGGGATTATATTTTCTGATGGCGTGATAAGAACATCTGACAATTCTTAAACTTCGAAGAAAAAAACCTGTTACGCGTAAATTTCAAATGGTACATTTTCAGCTGAAAAAGCAAAAGTGCATTCCACGCATTCCATTTATAAAAGGTGATTTTCTTTGAATTTTTTGCATCTACTGTGAAACAGTTTCGGGATTAGAGCAAATTAATGTCAGATTCGTATTAAGCGCACCAAAATACATAAGGATATTATGCTCTGAACTGTTTTTAGACGATTTAAAAAATAAGGGCAATTTCATACGCAAAGAAGCTGATTTTACAGGGAAATTTCTGCATGTTGCAAAAACTTCTGACATGCTTTGAGAAAACTAACATCAGGTTCGTATTCAAAACTCAAGAAATATAAATATATCATGCCCTGACCTGTTTCCAGACGATTTTAATAGCAACGGTTATTTTATACCCGACAAAGATGATTTTCAAGGGAATTTATCGCGTCTACTGTAAAACCCTGACAGGATGAGGGTAACGTGATGTCAGATTTGTATTTAGAGCCCCAAAATACATAAAGATATTATACGCTTAACTGTTTACAGACGATTTAAAAAACATGGATCATTTCATACCCGTGAAAGCTGGTTTTTGGAGAAATTTCCGCTTTTAGCGAAAATCCCTAATGTGCTTCGACGAAACTAATATCAGGTTCATATTCAAAACCCAACAAATTAAAATATAGCATGCTCTGACCTGCTTCGATACGATTTCAATACCATGAGTTATTTCATACCCGAAAAAATCTAAATTTCTAGGGATTTTTCGCAAATAGTGTAACACCATGACGGAGTGAGAGTATTATAATGTCATATTCGTATTTGTCACACCAAAATACATCAAGATATTATGCTCTAAACTGTTTGCAGACGATTTAAAAAGCAAGGGAAATTGCTTACTCGAAAAAGTTGATTTTCTAGAGATATTTCGGCGCATAGAGAAAATCCCTGACGTTTTTCGTGTAAACTAATGTGAGATTCGCATTTAAAACCTAATAAATATAAATATATAATTCTCTGGCATGTTTTCAGGCGATTTTAATAACGAGGGTTATTTCATACACGACAAAGCTGCTTTTGTGGGAAATTTTCCGCGCTTAGGAGAAAACGGCGATGTGCTGGATTGAAACTAGGCTTAGATTCGTATTCTTCGCACCAAATTACATGAAAGTATCATGTCTGATCTTTTTCCAGATGATTTAAATACCTAAGGCAATTCATATCAGAAAAGCTAATTTACTAAGGATTTTTCTGCATCTAGGGAAAATCGCTGATGTGCTGGGGAAAAACTGATGTCAGATTCATGTTCAGCGACCAAAAATCTATATATATATATCCATTTTTTGGAAGCCTGTGTTATTTTTAAAATAGTTTTTACTATAGTATTTACTAATATAATTTTTTAATGAGAATTTAATTGTGTTTTCAATAATTTACTTATGTTTCTTAAGTATATATTCTGCAATAATTCTGATCAATAGTGACCTGCTCATGCAATTTTCCTTTAGATAAAATATAACGCGTGAAGTGTTCGGAGTAATATGCTAGAAGGAAAATTATTAGTGATAAATTGCAAAGAATCTACATAAATAATGAAACAAAAAGTCATATAAATAATGTTAAAAAAGAAAAAGAAGAAGTGAATTAAGAAAATGAAGAACATAATAAATTAAAATTGTAATACGATAGATAGAAACTAAAGTAAAAAAGGTATTATCACATTAATACCGCAAATGAGTTACTGATTGCGGAAAATGTGAATTCAATTAACCGAATCTATTAATTTAACGTGGCAGACCTAATTTTGCTAAGAACAACTTATTCACAATATCGTTTCAATCCTGGCAGCGAATAGTTTCCCAAGTTTTTTAAATTGATAAGAATGACCACTATTGGTCTGGATGCCAATTCTGATCTTTATCGTGTTCATCTTTTGCTCCGCCAATGCTGACCTAATACAAGAGGACAATATTCAACTAATAGTACAATTATTCACTGCCAGTATGAAGTAATTAATTAGTTATAACTCTCCTTCTAACGACCTCATCATAGCTGAAAATAGATAAGTTATTAAAATTACCTGAACATTTGAGACCCTGGTGAGCTACACCATGAAGCATCGAACCGCAATGATCACAAAAAGTTGGTGTTAGGTAAGTAAAAACATCCCATTTATGAGGTGCACTCGCCGCCTGAAATAAGATTACAATACAATAATCGTACATTGTGATGCATGTGCAGAAATTGCACTGTCGTGCATGCTGCGAGCTCAAATCGAGTGATGTCAACTTTAGAACCTTCACGGAGTTCTGCTCTTCTCCACGAGTGTCACATAATACTTTTTATATGAAATGCAGCAAATTTCCCATTGGAATCTCCACTGAGAAAAAGATTACGCGATTCAAAGCAATGTAGTACTGAATATGTCCAATCAAATATTGTTTTGATCGAAGAAAATTTGTCTTATTGTAGGAAATAATATTTTTCAAATCAAAAACTCATTTTTGTTATCAGCAAAATTTCTTTAGAAAAAAAACATATTTAACTTATTATAAACAAATTTATAAACAAAATCGATTATTGCTGTATATTGAAGCCTGAAATTTCTTTTCATCACGTTTTATCCCACGAAATCGAGTAAGATTAATGTTTCGTTGGAATCAAACACTGAAGTATAATTTTTTTTAATGTTATAAACAAATTTCAGCCGCAAATTTAATAAATAAGTGCTTCTGTATTTATAAAATGCATTTTTTCTCCGCAATCATTAGGTTTGCCTTCAAGAATGAAAGTTCCATGACAGGAATAAACAATCAAAATATTTACTATTGTTATAGACAATACTGATTAAAAAATGCATTAAATGGTCACTCTTTAGTAGAAAAAATCATTTTTTTGCCAAATTGTCCATTTTAACTCTAATTTAATATTCTACTGGAGGAAACTAATGTTTGACAATATTGTTCATTTTTATTAACAATTCTGCTAACCAAATGCATTTAATAGACGCTTTCAAATAGTAAAAATCTCTTTCTTGATAAAATGTTGATTATATCATAAAAAATGAAACTCTTACGACTCAACAGTCGTAAATAATGAAATTCGGAAAAACACAAAAATCCATTAGATAAGTGCGTAAACTTTTCAATGTCCTTCGAAAAGAGCAGCGCAGTGATTGAACGTTGAGTGACGAGAAAAATGTGAGAACCGGAACAACTAAAAAACGAAACAACTGAAAATCGCTTGAGTCTCTTAATTTTCAGTTGTTTCGTTTTTCACTTGTTCTGGTTCTCATATTTTTCTCGTCACTCAACGTTCAATTACTGCGCTGTTTTTCTCGAAGGACATCGAAAAGTTTACGCACTTATCTATTGGATTTTTGTGTTTTTCCGACTTTCATTATTTACGACTCTTGAGTCGTAAGAGTTTCATTTTTTATGATATAATTAACATTTTATCAAGAAAGAGGTTTTTCCTATTTGAGAGCGTCTATTAAATGCATTTGTTGAGCAGAATTGTTAATAAATATAAAAAATATTGTCAAACGTCAGTTTCCTCTATCAGAATATTAATTTAGGGATAAACTGAACAATTATGCAAAACAATTGATTTTTCCTATCAAAGAGTGACCGTTTAATGCATTTGTTAATCAGCATTGTTTATAATAATGGTAAATATTTTGATTTCCATTTCTGTCATGAAATTCTTATTTTTGAAGGCAAGACTAATGATTGCGCAGAAAAAATGCATTTTATATATACAGAGGCGCTTATTTATTAAATTCGTTTATGAAATTTGTTTAATAAAATCAGAAAAATTATACTGTAGTGTTTGATTTCAACGAAACATTAATTTCACTTGATTTCGTGGGGAAAATCGTCATGAAAACAACTTCCAGGCTTCAATGTACAGGAATAATCGATTTTGTTCATAGATTTGTTTAGAACAATTGAACAGATTGCACGAACTTCATCTAAGTTTTTAGGATTTGTTAGTCGGTTGTAAATCTATCAGTTTTTCGCCTTTTTGAGGTAAAATCAATTAATGCTACAGAAGAGTCAGCTTAAATATGGAAAATGATAGTTTTTTGGCATTTTGTAAATTGAATAACAAACAAACAAAGCCTTTCTAGCAAAATCGCCCTCGACAGACCTCTTCAGAATTTAATTAGCTTTAATTTATAAAAAAGATGGAATCGAATGAAAATTGTAGGCTGTGGATCATTTTGAACCACAATTTTCTAATTCGCTGCACTTTGCCTCGGTGTGTTTTAAGGGTGAAACTCCGGTGGAATGTTCAGAAGGGGTTTCCACCGAAAAGAAAGAACAAATAATTTCGAAGTTTCGCATATCTATTGATAAAGAAAGAAAGAATTTTAAATCTCTCTTAAGATCTGATTAAGTGAAATTAGCTGGTGGTTATAGTGAAAGTACCTAATTTTCAGTCGATGTCATAGGTAACCAAAGTAATCTAAAAGTGACTTGCGCGTTAAAAAAGTATAATAACAAGGTAACTAGTGTCTCTAAAGGAAACTATAGACAATTTAAGCATGCGCATTACTCTTTTCATACCTTACTAAAAATTGTCACTTCTACACACTTTTAAGTACGAAAAACGGGACTTTTTGTGCATATTTTATAAAAAAATGTTCGTTCATTTTTGTTGCATTTTCTTAAGAAGTGCAGAGTTCCCAACAGTAAAGATATATTTTAATTAGCCTATTTATACTGCACTAATTTTGGCCTTAGTTTTAGAAGTTACCATTGACAGATAATCATTATTATTCTATTTATAACCGACGCTCCTCATTGGATGCGTATCGGAAATTTCCTCGGTGTAAGTATATTCAATTTTATTAAAATTATACACATGCTTTGGTGCTAAAGAAAATGTTCTGAATACAAAACAGTCTGCGGCTTTCGGAAACTCTTGTCCTTTGTAATGCTGTTTCGATAATAGCTTGTGACGGTGCAAAATTGTTGCAACTCACAAATTCTAATTAATACATTTTTGTTTGACATTTAGAGATTTTCGTTTGTATTATGTGAGTTTAAGTATGATTTCTTCTAAAGTTGATATTATTACTGACGTAATATTTCAAGTTTAGATGAGCTAGATGAAACATCTGTCGAAGTCATATGAAGGTTGAAAGTGGAATGATGCAAACTGTTTGATTTATAACTGGGTTTTAGAAATGTAAAAAGTATGATATTAGTAGATACATAGGTAGGGAGAGTGCTGGCTCACTTTTTTCCGTACGAAGAGCAAACTTGCGGCTAGAGCGCAGAAGCCTGTAAGATTGGTTTCGCTCCTTGAGCTGACTAAGTCATGGGAATGGAACTTTTCAGTCCCATAAAAAATGGAATAAGGTATGATATGATATATGATATCGCAATATTAGGCCATTTAATACCTGCTATTTCCGGAATTGAAGTTTTTCACCCCAAAACAATATAATTTAGGTATGAAGTGTTTGTCGCATTGATGCGTCATTGAAAATTTCCAAGATCTGCAATCACCCTCTATGATTCGTAGCTGCCTTTTTTGTGCGCTGACACTTTGCGTCAGAGATGAAATTAGATTATAAGTATTAAGGAATTTAATATGGAAAAAATAATAAGACGCCAGTTACATAGAATTCTGAGAATTGTTTTCTTTCAAAATACTATCATGTAACATATATTACTGAGATAATAAGACATTCTATCGTACTTTTTTATGCAGGTTCGAACACGTTGCTCGGTAAACGAAATTCATTCTGTTAAAGTCAAAAATGAATTCGTGTGACAACTTCCCAGCAGAATTTGGCATTATTTTCGCGTAAGCCGACCGAGTTTTTGCGCCGATTCATAACCATGGATGAAACCTGGATCCACTACTACACTCCTGAGTCAACGCAACAAGCAAAACAGTGGGTTCCACCGGTCCAAAGTGCTCCGAAGCATCCAAAAACGCAACAATGGGTCGGAAAGGTTATGGCCTCCGTATTTTGGGATGCACATGGCATAATATTCGTGGACGATCTTGAAAAAGGTAAAACCATAACCGAAGCATACTATTCATCATTATTGGACCGATTGAAAATCGAAATCGCACAAGCAAAATTGCATGAAATCGGCTTTGAATTGGTTCTTCAGCCACCGTATTCACCAGACCTGGCCCCCAGCGACTATTACTTGTTCCCTAACCTGAAGAGATGGCTCACCGGCAAGCGTTTTTACTCAAATGAGGAGCTCATAGCTGAAACTGAGGCATATTTTGGAGACCTTCCGATCGAGTACTTTTCGGACGGTATCAAAAAAGTTAGAAAATCGTTGGACTCGCTGTATCGACCTAAAAGGAGAGTATGTTGAAAAATAAAACCGACTTTGGCCAAAAAAACGTCTCCGTGTTTCATTTTTCAGGGACTTATCAGACTGCCTAGTATGTGAACTAAATTGAGTAAATGTTCTCTTTTGATATTTGCCGATAGGGGGGTCATATTTCATAAAATGTTAAACGATTCCTGGGATATACAAAATTCCATTTTTTTTTAAGTAGTGATGTTTCGTCTTGATGAGATTTTCTACGATCGATAATGATTCAATTTACCGATATCGCCTATTTCAAAGCTATTTTCAGTGTCCTTATAATTTAAATGAATGTTTGAAGTCACGTAATTTCTCAGTTTGAGTGTGTGATGATAGTCTTGTCGCTTGAGAAAAACAGTGTGCGAGCAGCAGTGAATTCCGACAGATCGTAGTCCGATCTTTTCGGATCAGTAAAGTGATTAACTGAATAGACATTAATTATTACATCTTACAAAAATGTCTATATAAACGAGGGAGTGAGTGATTTGTGTGGTTCTAAAAAATTGTCTTAGTCTGCCAAGTATTCTATACTTTAAAAAACTTGAACTTATTATTATTTCTAACGATTCTTCTCTATCTATTCCTACTCCGGCAAAATTAATATTTATAAACACAAACATTAAACAAAATAGTCCTTCGAGCCGGATTGAAGATCGTAAAAAAACACTAAAAATTGTAAAATTGGTATAGAAAAGATCATAGTGAGACATTTTATCAAGTGAAAGCACAGGAACTAGGTGGAAAATATGACTGCTTGAGGTCCCATAGCAAAGATAAGCTGGTGACAACATCTTCCCACTTACTGTAAGGCAGTCGTCCTTCTCCAAACAGTCTGTACTGTACTCTTTCATGCTGCCATTCTTCACTGGAACGGTCTTTCATCATTCTTTACCTGAAGGAAGAAATAACAGGTTCGCCAGCTGATATTTGGATGATTGTCAACACACTTAATTTTAGAATTATTCGATTTCCAACTTTCTCTAGTGGTAATATGACAACTTTTATTTACCCGTGATAAAAGAGGCTCGTTATGGCGAACTAAATAATAATAATTCAGACCGTAGTAGTTCAGTGAAGATTTATTCACATTTTATTAATAATTATGCTCTCGCACACTTAAATTTGCTCGCGTTGTCAGAGTACTTTAAAACTAAAATAAATAAGTTCTTCAGTTGGTAAATTAAGACTTTTCAATTTTATCTGAATTATCAGCAATTGTCAATTTGAATTGCTCCTTTTGTTAAAATGGATCCATTATTCTCTGAGTTATCAGAGATTTCTAAGGCGATTCTACGCACTGAATCCAATTTTAAGAAAATTGGAAAAGACAATCTAACAGTGGCTACTGTCAAATCCCGGATAGAACTTCTTAACCAACGCTGGGAGAGTTGTGAAACCCTGCACGTGGAGATTAAAGCTGGAATTACGTCGGCTGAGCGTGAGAAATTGGAATATTTCACAAAGTCTAAGTATCTCGCTATTGAAGATGCTTATCACAATGCGCGAGATTTTTTATATAATCAATTGGTCTTGCTTACTCCTGAGACTTAGGCTAATGAAAGTTTAAATCAGTCTCAAATTATTCGTCATGATTCTTTGCCTGTTAAACTTTCCTCAAATCACTTTACCGGATTTTTTAGGAGACTACAAGGATTGGGAGAATTTCCGCGATTTATTTAATGCTTTGATAATTCAAAACGATACCTTATCAAATGTAACAAGATTACACTATTTGAAATTGTCCTTAAATGACGAAGCTTAAGGTTTTTAAGACATGTTTCGATAACTGATTCTAACTTTATCTCCACTTGGGAGCCGCTAAAGACCAGATTTGACAACAAAAGAGCTTTAATCTCAACTCATTGACAAGCCTTTATCAATCTTCCTAATATGTCAAAAATCTTAAACGCTTAACAGAACATTGGAGTGATTTACTTGTTTTTACAATGTTTAAAAAGTTTGATATAAGTACTCTCAAGGAATGAGAGATGCATATTGGTTCTAGCACTGATTATCCGACTTATCAGCAACTTGACTCATTTTTTTAGACTCTTATACTTATTTTGGCGGCTATTTAAGTTTCAAAACCTTTTGCGAGTTCTCAAGAAAAGAGTAGGACTTCAAAACAATCGGGAGTTAGCAGCCACAATGCAACTTCTAGCTCAAAGTATCTCCTTTGTAAGGATAATCACTGTTTATTTAAATGCAACCAATTCAAAGCTCTGTCTGTGGACAGGCGTAGGGTATTTGCTACAAATAATCATTGTTGTTATAATTGTCTCACGCTTGGACATCGACCTGTTGCATTCAGAAGATTATAATTCAAATCCCGCCTTACCACCAACTAACACTGCATCGGTTAATTCTCAATTGGCAGTTTAAGGCTCTCTCGCGTCATAATCAAATGATCCCGGCAATTCCACCATGGGTTTGGGGGTGAATCATGTTTCACTTAAAGAAGCAGACGATAAAATTTCGTTTTATTTTCTGAATAATCATACAAATTTATCGCGCTCAACCTTACTCGCTACGGCTGTTATTTCCTTCCAAGCTGAAATAGAAAGAAGTCACAGATTTAGAGTTTCTCTGGACCAAGGATCTGAATGTTGTTTTATTACCGAGAGAGCAATGAAAATATTAAGTCCACGCTACAAAAAGCTTAAAGCAGTAGTATATGCGGTCGGAGGAGTTAATATTGGTACGTCAAGAAAGTTAGCAGAATTTAATTTAATTCCTGCACAAAAGAACTGTTCTAAAGTCCACATCTAAGCTTTAGTATTATTACACCTTACATCATATACTCCTTCTGTAAGATCTAACGTGGGGGAATGAACATCAATCAAAAGAGTTAGGGTTAGCAGATCCAAATCTCTTTAGCTCCCATCAAGTTGATTTGATTTTAGGAGACAATAGATATGGCTCATGTTTACTTCCTGGTCTCCAACAGGGTATATTGGGTTCTCTTACTGTGCAAAGTACCTTTTTTGGTTGGATACTATCTGGACCGGTTTCAATCACAAACAGAATAGAAATTAACATTCCAGTTACAGCACATCACGCTATTTCAGCAGAAGTCTTGCTTGAAGACCTAACCAGGTTCTGCGAGTTAAAGGAAATTCCCTTTAAAAATACTTTGACAGACGACGAAATGTTTTGTGATGAGCAGTTCGCCACGAATTACCAACGAACAAAAGATGGACGTTACATGATACGCTTACCTTTCAAAAACGGTCCTCCCATAAAAATAGGAACATCCTTGGAGAGAGCTAAGATCGTTTTGAATAAAGTAATTCGTCGTTTATCGGTGAAATTGGAATTATTGTTACAATACTCCAGTTTCGTATCAGAATATTAAAGACTTGAGCACATGGACCTTCTTCAAGAAAAGGAATTGCATAGTTTTCCACAAACTGTGTATTTGGCTCATCACGCTATCTTAGGGGAAAGTAGTTCCACTAATAAGTTGTGGGTTGTTTTCAACGCTTCCAGTTTAACTTCCAATAATTCTTCCTTGAATTCTCATCTTCACATCGGTCCCAAGATTCTTAATGATTTGGTTTTAATCATTATGAATTGGAGATCACATCGCGTTTTTTATATGGCTGACATTGAAAAAATGTTTAGACAAATTCTGGTTGACCCTCGGGATTGCGACTATAAAAGAATCGTCTGGATTTCTCCTGGTAAAAGGCTCGTCGCTTATAGACTTTTAACCGTTACTTACGGTACTGCCTGTGCTCCTTATTTGGCTAACAAAGTGGTTAAGCAGTTAGCTTATGATGAAGGAAATAGATTTTTTTTATCCCAAACTATATAAGAAAATAATATTTACATGGATGTTTTGTTTAGTGCAGATAGTCAGATTGAGGCTAAACAGGCGCGAGCTCAAGTAACACTGTTATTAGAAGATGGCGCTTTCCATTTGTGTAAATGGGCCGCAAATGAACCCGAATTATTAGAAGATTGTCCCTCGAGAGAACACGAACGTGCTATCGAATTTTCGTTAGGGGAGGATGCTCAGCTGAAGGTTCTAGGTTTATTTTGGGATCCTAAGTCCGTCTCATTCCTTTTTAAAGTGACTTCTTCTTTAGTCGAAAATCCAACAAAACGGATTGTTCTTTCATTAATAGCTAATTTGTATGATCCTATGGATAACTCCAGGCATAATAGTGGCAAAAATTTTAATGCAAGAACTTTAGCAAATCCTCGTTTGAAGTTGTGTGGAGCCATGTTGCTAACTCAGACACTTAAGTTTGTCATGGAGACTATGTCATTGGATAAAATACCTGTTTACTGTCATACTGATTCCGTAACAGTCTTGGTTTGGCTAGGAAAACATACTTCCAATTGGCCTGCGTTTGTTGCCAATATAGTTTTCCTAATTTATGAGCTGGTACCTCGCGCGAAATGGCGATACATTTCTACTAAAGATAATCCAGCCGACTGTGCTATACGATGACTCACGCCCGAAAAATTGATAAAGCATTCCTCGTGGTGGCAAGGTCCACCTTAATTAACTTTGCATTCCTCAAAATGGCCTGAATATCGCCACGCAGCCCCCACGCAATCAAATTTAGAACAGCGGCCACTAGAGAGTCATCATGTTTTGAGTGTGATCAAAAGTCCATTTAACTTGATGCTTAAATTCTCCTCTTGGCCAAGATTGTTTCGCGTAACTGCCTATTGTAAAAGGGTTATTAATGCCTTTATGTTCAAACACTCAAAACTTAATAAGTCTAAACCTAAATTTTCAACCATGCCTCTTAATGCGATTGAAAGCCAACAAGCTGTAATATTTCAGATTAAATTTGTCCAGGCAAATACCTTTTCTGATGAGATAAAACCTTTGAACGAAGAAGATAGGGTGGTTCCAAAGAACTCGCTATTAAAAAGTTTGAATCCATTTTTGGATTCCAACAATCTCTTAAGGTTAGGTGGCAGATTACGGCGTGCTCCTATCAGTTTTGATGAGCAGTATCCTATCATTTTTCCGCGTCTCAACAACTTATAGGGGACTTACCTAAATTTAGAGTAACCCCAAATCGTCCATTCACACATTCTGGTGTGGACTATGCAGGCCCATTTAATGTTCGCTTTGCTTCCGGTCGTGGCAGAAAGAGTACAAAACTTACGTTGTGCTTTTCGTCTGTTGTTGTACACAAGCTGTCCATTTAGAACTCGTTTCTGATTATTCTTCTGCCGCTTTTCTCGCCACCTTTCAGCGATTTTCTTCAAGGCGAGGAAGACCTGTACATTTGTACAGTGATAATGGTACGACATTTCACGGTGCTGAACGGGAATTAAAAAATTGTCTTTTGTATCTTAGACTGGATGCTAATTTGCATAATGAGTTCGCAATTCAAGGTACTTCTTGGCATTTCATACCTCCTTACGCTTCTCATTTTGGGGGTTTATGGGAGGCTGGAGTTAAGAGTTTTAAACACCATCTGAAAAGAATTGTAGGGGCACATACTCTTACATACGAAGAGTTTTATACCCTTCTTACTCGTATAGAAGCTTGCCTCAATTCCCGTCCTATTGCCTCTCTTTCAAATGATCCTGAAGACTTTTCCTATCTTACACCTAGAAATTTTCTGATTGGCACCCCTCTGACCAGCATTCCAGAACCCTCGTTGAAATTTACTTCAGAAAATCAATTGAATCGATGGCAGTTAGTACAACAAATTTCAGATAGAGACTGGAGAAGATCGGCTGTTGATTATTTACAGTCTTTACAAAAACGCTACAAATGGTTCAAAAAAGAACTAAATCTTGAGATCGGTGATATCGCTCTTGTAAAACATGATTCGTTACCGCCTTCTAGGTGTTTTTAGGTCGCATAATTAAACGCTACAAGGGAAAGGACGATTTATTACGTTCTGTTCGCGTAAAAACTGCCAGTTCGGAATACGAACGTCCAATTACTCAGATTTGTCTGTTAACAGTTCGAGCGAAAGAAACGAGCGAAATCTGAACAACTATTATTAATGAAATTAAAAAAATATATTCTGTAAACCCAGTGAATTATGGTGGGCGGCTAAGACTATTAATTTTTGTTACATTTATACTGTTTGTTCACGGCGGGCGGCTTTTGCGTTGTTGACAAATACTCGATTAAGCACTTATTGTTTCCTTTTTCTTTTCATTGTGCAGTTGCCACTCAGGAGGCGGGTGGTATGTTTAAAGTTATGATGTTTCATCTTTATGAGATTTTCTACGATTGAAAATGATTCAAATTATCGACATCGCCTATTTCAAAGCTATTTTCAGTTTCCTTATAATTTAAAGGAATGTTTGAAGTCACGTAATTTCTCAGTTTGAGTGTGTGATAATAGCCTTGTCGCTTGAGAAAAACAGTGTGCGAGCAGCAGTGAATCGCGACAGCTCGTAGTCCGATCTTTTTGGATCAGTAAAGTGATTAACTAAATAAAGAAATTAATTATTACTTCTTACAAGAATTTTTGTATAAACGAGTGAGTGAGTGATCTCTGTGGTTCTAAAAAATTGTCTTAGCTTGCCAAGTATTCTATACTCAAACTGCTCGCAGTGAAGATTTTCTTCCAGCAAAGAAGCTGACAGACCTAGAAGTTAACAATGGAAACGAAATAATGGACATTAAGGAAGCTAAAACAAAATATGGAACGAGAAGGCTTGTAATCATAGAAAACAAATTCTCCGTTTTTCTACCTCAAAGGATTGCCAAACTGAGTGAAGAGGATAAAAATATGTTCATGCAAATAAAGAAAGTCTGTGAAGATCAGTTTCTTGAAATGGTGCATTTGGGTGGACGCTTCAACTCCATTGAATTTGCGGAGAAAAATGTATAAGTGTGTGCAGTTTTTCAATTATCGCTCAGTCTGTGAAAACCTTCAGTGAGATATTCATCATGCCTTATACACCAAGAAATCAAATGTCACATGCGACTAGATACAGCCTGAATTCCTCATTCACAAAACAGATTATTGTCGGTGCTGAATTTTAAAAAGACGGAAAGCTCGCCGCAGCAGTAAAACTGCAGGCCAGCCATTCTCGTGCAAGTATAACCCTGAAGCTTGAAGAGTGGAAATTATTTAAAATTTACTTCAACCTCATGACACACTTCTCTGATGGACAAGAGAAGCCACAATGCATCGACTGTGGAAATTTCCATATTACACATGACTATATCTTTTGGAAATTATATAGTGGATTTGCAGCAAATTCAAGAAACGCAAAAATATTATGCATTTTTACTGCACAAAACAACGTTTGCTGTTCTCCAGGAAGTCAGCCCTTGTATCAACCGGTATCTTCTGGAATAGAGTGTTATGCTGTTTCAACGTACAAATGAGATAATAATTGAAACCATCACCGAAAGTTTTTGGTGTAATGTGAAATTACCTTGTGTGTGTAGTATCAAGTCTTATATACAGAAAAATTATGTAAGTTGAAAGAGTAAAGTAACGAAAAACCTATATTTACTAATGACCAGAAATCATATGTGTGAATGGTACTTTTATACATTAAAATTTCATGTATGTTATTAGTAAGAAAATCTGAATCAATGTAATTTAAACCAAATTCGCCTTTTTCATTTATGAGATTAAGGGTAGGTAGATGTGTATGTAAAAAAGATATGCTTAATTTTAATTATCTTTATTATTATAATATCTTAATATTAATTCAAAGATACTTATAATCTAGACTGATCTATCCAACTATTGTGAGCGTCGTCGAAACCTAACCATTTGATAAACAGCTTATCGTAAATCTTCATCGTAAATATTTCCGTTGTCCAATTCGGTGTGTGACCTTTCTCAAAAACGTGGTGTTTAGTATCGTTGTAAGATAAAATGAAAATTTTCAAAATGTCTATCCACCTATAATTACCCTGTAAGCTAAATTGCATCCACATTTTATTCTTTAAACTACGAATAAATCTCTCGCAAACTGATGCTTTCAAATTACTAAATGCCGAGTACAAATTTACCTTTTATCTCCTCATACGATTTTTGAAATGCGAGTTATAAAATTCTTCACATCTATTAACATGTAAATTTTTTAGTACGCGTCCTTTGTTAAGTATAAATTTTAATGCTGCAGCTACATCTTCATACTTCTTGAATTTAGCTTGAATAGACCAAGTAAATTTTGAAAATATGTGGATTACAGTTAAGATGTACTTGCATCTTTTATTTTATATAAGCTTGCATTTCAACAAGATCCGCCTGCCAAGTCTCATCGCTGCTACGGATATGAAAGTATCGACGTTGGTAGTTTCTTCCAGCAGGCCTATGTACTCCTTCACCAGTTGCAGCTTTTCTTTAATCATTTTTGAGTGTTTTCAGCTTGGCATCCAACTGAGAAATGAGCTCTGAATTGCGATGCGCCAGTTCTTGCTACATTGCACCGCTTTTTCTTTCCGATATCATAATGGCCATCGGTGGTGAATTTGAATTCCACTCCTGGTGGACCTCGACTTGACATCTTAGCTCGCTTAATATGACGTCCGAACACTTCGATACTCATTTTGCAAATGACGAAAATATTCACAGTGCATTGATTAATGAATAATTCCAGCCTCTCCTAATTCTCCAATAATTGAAATAATTTCATTTGTGTGAATTGGAGTTCCAGCTGCTAGAGATGCTAACAGTAAACGCAATCTATCAACTAATTCATTTGGATCATCCCAATAAATGCAGACTAATGTATTAGCCTCTTTGCCAATCATATATTTTAGAATTAAACCTTTACCTAATGATGAGCGCTTTTCAATTTGTTTATTGTTAGTCTTCAAAGGCGAAAGGGGAATTCGTTTTTTGATAAAATTTGTATATTTGAAAGATTTATCGGTACCGAAAATCCCCATCAACTCTATAATGTTTTCGGTGAAAATTTGTTGAAATTGCAATATTTTTATCATTTTTAAGGTCTTCATTATTTATAACAGTGCCATTTGATATCTTTTTAAACAGAAGTTCCAGCAAAACCACAGTCTTTGGATAGCTTACAGTGCCTATATTAATACGATTTTTATTAAAACTGATCAAAGAATCTCCAATCTATAATCTGTCTTTCGATAATTTTCGTACACCATAAACATTATTTATATCTCTCCTTCTCTCACCCAACTTTTGAAGATAATCAATTGGTATAGCATATGATTAAAAAAGGGACTGATGTTTAAATCCTCTGAAGCATCAGAATCGTATGCTTACAAGAATAAAGTTTCATCATCATCTTCATCATTTTGCTCTTCACCTTCGTTTTGAAAGTCCTACTTAAATTCTTCTTCAGATTAACACTTCACAGAAAATCGCCGATCCTCCAATGTACACCGAAATCGGTGTTCAATAGAGTTGCCACAAATTTGAACCACACAGGTTCATTCGGAGAATCTAGGGGAAAAGCATCATTTAGACACTGTTTTTTCTCATCCAGTGCAACGTGAAGTGTCGTCTACAAACTATAAGTCACCTGTCAAGATCATTTTGTCGGTCGTTATTTGAGTGAAACAGATGTTAATAAGCAGGTAAGTTATAATAATAATTACCTAACTTTTTATTTCCTCTCATTTACCAGCGACTAAATAGTCTTGGAATAAAAATAGTACTTGGCGTGATGTAATATCCAAATGTTAGGTTAGTCAAAACCTTTTATATGACATTGAAACCACAAAAGCCGGGATGTACAAACTAAGTCGTGACCGTCTGCATCGAAATTGATGCCTGATCGTTCGAACAAATTTCCACTAGATTTTCTGCGGAAGTTTAAAGGTATCTTAGATATCTAATCTTGCAGTGGCTAGTGTCATACATGAAAGATAAGGTAAATACAATCGTATAATAAAAACAGAAATTTGTTTTTCGCGATGAGTAGGGATGTAAATTTGCATGAAACTTTATCCTGGTGAAAATTTACATGAAACATTGGGAGTTTCGTGAAACATTGTAATGTTTCAAATATAGCGGCGGGAACATTTAAACTGATAAGATAAAAACCTATTAGGTATTTTCACTTCAATAAACAGCTAACTTCACTTCGTAGATTGCTGAGGCGAAAATAAGGGACTAAATGTATGGGATTCAGTTCATTTTTGTTCTATTTTGCTAACATCTTCGTAAAAGGTAATTTTTCTATATAACTGCAATTAAAAAATAGTTTTTATTTTTTAATTACTATTTAACGAAATAATAAAATAATAATAATGATGATTAATTACAAATATATTACAGAAATAAAGTTTTGATCCATTTTCCCCCTCAGCTTTTAACAAAGTGAAGTTAGTTGATGGTTGTAGTGAAAATACATTATTGAGGCTTTCATATCCCAACTTTTTCCTGTCGGCTGATTTGATTTATTTTTCCGGTTTGTACAGTGGAGCAATGATGCCAATGTTGGCACTCTGAGCTACTGCGCTTGCGTTAGGGCTGACCGCTCATTGGCCGCACTTGGCGCACGATTCAAAATTACATTAAAAAACAATGCTTGTAACTTAAGTAAATAATTATTAAAATATCTACAAGGATATATACAAATTGTGTAACTTTTATTTCAGGCAAAAAATAATACAACACATATATTATATTAATAACAGTTTGTTTTCAGTGAATTCCAAAGACCAAATTATATTTTACAAAACATTCAATTTAAAAAGAAACTTCTTGGAAAAGTGATTAAAAATGATTATTTATAAGTTTTGAATATTTTGTATGTATTTTTCTGGGAATTCATATAATTATATAACCTATAAATACATAAATGTTCACGACTGCATTGTAGTTATGCTTTCTTTTTTTTTTACTTCAAGCGTCGTTTTGTCACGTCTCAATCGAAAAGAACAATCTGAAATTTTGTTTTAGAATTATTCAAATATTATCACTATTATATTCTGCAATTAGCTTCTATACATCAAGCTGCTGAAATATCATATGGTATTTAAAAAAATGCCTCTATTAACAAATATTTTCACAAATATTAGTCAGTCTTTCAAATTTAATAAAAATAAACTGTTATTCATCAAATGTATGTGTTATAAATTTTTTTCTTGTCTGAAATCAAAAGTTACACAATGTGTATACATTTTTGTGTATATTTTGATATTTATTTATTTAAATTACAAGAATTGTTTTTCAATGTAATTTTAAATCGCGCTTCAAAGGATAGACAACCAGCGCTCAGCCCTAATGCACGCATGAATAAAAATTATTATCATTTCATTATTGCATTAAATAGTTCCCAAAAAAGAAAAACTATTTTTTAATTGCACTTATATAGAAAAATTACTTTCTACGAAGATATTAGAAAAATAGAGCAAAAATTAACCGATTCCCAGGCATTTGGTAAATTGTTATCCCATCAGTATTCAACGAAGTAAAGTGAGCTAGTGATTGGAGTGAAAATACCTTATTGTATATGTAGACGGTCATGACTTTTTCTATACATCCCGGCTTTAGTTTAAATGTCGACGGGCATGGCTCACCTAACTTTTGGAAGTTGCATTAGGAAGTTATAATTTTATTCTGAGTGATTGGTACGCCCTATTAAATGAAAGAAATTTGGAAATTAGGTAAATATTGTTTCAATTGGTTTCCTTATTAACAATTATTTAGGCTAATATCGCAAAGCGAATAGTTGATTTGATAGGTATTCAAGTGGCTGACAGCGCGGTTCAGAACTCCACAACTCTACATGAGCCAACAGTCTTCAAATGATACATTCCCCTAGATGCACACATGGGCACCTACATTTACAGGAATACATTTGAGACTTGAAAATTTTCTCAAATGATCATTGGGAGCCCAATGAAATTTGAGCTGCAAAAAATTTAACACCAGCGTTTTTCTGTGTTCATTTCATTTTTTATTTTATTCTTGTCTTTATTTCCCAGTGGATCAATTCCTTTAAGAGTTTCAAAACTATTAACTATTTTCTCAAGTGGTGTAATGATCTGCTTAAAGGTCAACGTCCTTGTGCCTAACCATTGGAAAAAAATGCTTCTATATTACCTTGCTTTCCACAGACTATATCATTAAATACAAACACTGAATTTGAATTGGCTTCATTTAATATTATATTACAACATCATCATGCTCATTGAAAGGATAGTACTCAATACCAGCTACTGAGTTCAGAGCTTTTGTCTGAAAATTTGTATTTTGGTTGATTTAAAGATTTAGAGTGAACATAAACAGTTTTTAATCTCAATTTATTTGGGTGTATTAATAGAGCCAACAAGGCATTTGTCTTTCCACAGTTGGAAGGTCCACAAAATATTGCTTGTACACGGTTTGGTAACAAATGTCCATGCCGTTTTTCATTTTTCTCATGTTGAACAAGCGAATCGAAATTATTGATATGTAGCTTTAAGGTGCTCGCACAAGAAAATGCACGTTCAGTATGCTGGAAACGGCTCACGCACGATCTGTCCATGCACATACACAGACCGCCAACCAATCGCAGCGATCTGTCGCGCTGCTGCAGTGCGAGCTGGCTGTATACCGTTCACCTATTGGTCCGGCACTCGAAACAAATTCGCAACGTCGAAAACTTTTGCATCTTGAGTGGAGGTCCGATATGTGAACTATATGTAGCCAGCCCGCACCGCAGCAGCACGACAGATCGCGCATGATTGGTTGGTACTCTGTATGGCCGGTTCGTGCGCGAGCTGTTTCCAGCATACTGCACACGTATTTTCTTGTGTATTTATTTAGATTCAGTCTTTAGTGTCAAAGTGTCTCTCAAATAGATATGACCTTTCACGGAAACAAAAAGGTAGTAAAAATGCGACATACTGATTCTCCGAGTAAAAATGGAACAAAAGAGCGCGCGGGTGGAGGGACAGGATGCACGCACGGATGTTAGGTAGGGATAGAGGCTCGAACCGTGCCCAGCTTTGGTTTATTATTTGATCAAGGCTCAAGAGTCCCAAATGAAAAACAATAACAAAAATCAAAATAAAATAGTTTACAAAAATAAATGATAACCGCTATTCTGATTACAAATTTAATTAATCTAATTATTACTTTTGATGGAAAAAATTGACATTTTTACTAACTGAAAATGAAAGCTTTTTGGAAATATAAATAACATTTACTCAAAGCGAAATATGAAAAAACTGTGTCATGATAAAGAAATATGCGTAGCGTAGTTCAGCAAACGATAAAAATGATGAGCAATGTAAAAAAATGTTTTACAAATCAATGTTGATGCCTGAAAGTGTTTTTTGAACTTGCATTAGAAAAAGTAGCACATAATTATTTAATTTAGAAAAACCTCGAGCGGTAAAGTTACTCCGTATCGTAAGGCGGAGCTCTCTAAAGATGCGAACATACAAGAATTATTATTGTATGTATTATTTTTGTATGTACGGCCGAGCTTCGTGAACCATAGATTTTTTATTACACGATTTCCGATTTTCATGTTATTTCGTTATTTTTGTCTTAAAATATTTCTTTAACTAAAACCGGCGAAGGGCCTCTCTTTATACGTACGTATACATGCAAAATTAATAAATGCAGGCGGCAATCACACAACGCGTTTGCTCCCTAAAAAATGGCATGCATATCTTGCATTCCAAGAGTTAATTGGATCATCAATTTCAGGAAAATCTCCATTTTAATTATTTATTAGGGAAAAAAATTCAACATGTAAAATTTGTCTTAACACTTTAAAAATATGTTTGGCAACAAATATTACCTATAACTTTCATAAAGGTATCATTGGTTCTAAAAATAATACAGTTTCAGGATTGACAGGAAAAAAATTGTCTACGGCAATAATAATTGTTAAAAAAACTGAAAATTAGTTTTAAAATACTTCAAAGCTTTAATTGTACCGTGTAATAATCATTAATGCTGAAAATGTTTTTTATAAGTCGTCTTTTCCATCTTCACAAATCACCCAGGGAGGGGCTAATTATTGATTTGCCCCCCTCTGAAATCGAATGATTAAATTCATCAGATAGTTTGAATTTTTCCAAACAATCTACCTAGAATCTTTGTGAAATAATTGACGTATTTGTGAAATCTTTTTAATCCATATCTTTAGAAAATCATTGAAATCTTTGTCGGATATTTAGAATATTTTTGAAATATTTGGATATATTTGTGAACTCTTTTGAAATATTTATGAAACTGTTGAAACCTTTGAGAAATCATTGAAGGCTGTAAAATCTTTCAAATCTATCCGAAATCTTTGCGAAACCTTTAAAATCTTTGTTATTTCTTTAGGAAATCATTGAAATCTTTGTGAATTTATTGCAATCTGTATAAAGTATTTAGACTATTTTTCAAACATTTTTTATATTTTTGAAATTGTACAAATCTTTCAAAAATCGTTTAAGGCTCTGTGAAATCTTTTTAAAGTATATGAAAGCTTTGCGAAATATTTGAAAATTTTCTTAAATTTTAATAAAATCATTAAAATTTTTATAAAATATTTAAAATATTTCAAAATAATTGATAATATTTATTTAATTGTTTAAATCTTAACGATATTTTTTAACGCATTCGGAAATTCTTCAAATCTTTGAGAAGTCTTTTCAAAATATTTGAAAATCTTTTAAATTTATTTCTTAATTATTTGTATACTATTAAAATATTTGTGGAATCATTGGCAGATCACTCATGCCTTTGTAAAATCTTTAAAACCTATCCGAAATCTTTGACCTTTTTTTGAAGTATTTGGGAATATTTATGAAAATGATTGAAACCTTTGTTGTTGAAATCTTTGCAAAATTATTGAAGTCTTTGTGACATCTTTCTAAAATCTTTAAATTATTTTTGAAACATTTGTGAAATTATTAAAATATTTGTGAAATCATTCGAAAATCATTTTAATTGTATTTGTATGTTTTTAATGTTCAACTTTTCACTATTTTAAAGTAATGAAAATTAAATAATGTAAGATTTTAGGTTACGAAATTTGATATAAAAAAATTATACAATGTTTTTATTTACTTCCTCTAAATTGATAAGCCCCTTTATTAATAAAATGTTAAAAAACGAAATTTTGATTAACGGGGACCGGGTATTTTTTACATGACCCTGACGTACTCGTACTTTAACTTGTTAGCCGATATTTTTTCTCGATATTCTAAGTGTTGAGTCGTCAAACGCGTTAAACTTAGATTAGGCGCGTGGTTCGAAACCCGTCAAAGCGTTTTTGATGGTTAAAAGCGTTAATATTATTAAAAGTGTGCGACTATATTATATGCAATGTATTGTAATTCAATGTAATTGTTTAAGAAAAATTGTGTAAGGATGTGTGTAGTAAGTGGATGACCTTCCACAGAATCTGGTTGTAGCAAGATAATTTTTTTTGCTGACGCACGAAATTTTACATGACTGGGATGTAGAATTCACATCTAGGGCGGTATACTTTGTTCTTTTTTTTATTGAAAGTTTAACTAACAGTTCGAATAATTTTACCTAACTGGTAGGTAATCGACATCTTATTTTACCTAACTGTAAAGTAATCTTTATTATCTAGTTGTATCATTTCTTACTGAATGTTGAATTAAATTATAATAAATTTATATCAATAATTGATATTTTTATATCAAATATTACCCTATTTCATTTTACATGATTGAATATGAAAATTTAATAAAATGCCGTAATATCCTCAGGTCACTGAACTAAGTTATGTAACATTTAGCACACAAATATTCTCTGTTTAGACATGCTTCCACAATATTTGTAATGTTTTTGAAATATTTGCGAAATTATTAAAATCGTTCCGAGATTATTGAAATCTTTGTACAATATTTGAAATATATCGAAAAATTTATAAAATAATTGAATTCTTTGTGAAATCTTTTGGAAACCATTAAAGTCTTGGTAAAATCTTTTAAGCCTTTCCAAAATATTTGCAAACTTTGTGAAATCGTTGAAAACTTTAAGAAATCATTGGAATCTTTGTCAAATCTTTTTGTAATCCTTACAAATCTTCGCGGAATATTTGGTGCCATTTGTGAAATTTTTGACAATATGAATTTTACACCTGTAGTTATGATTATTTATTATTTTCTATTCATTGTTTATTTATTAAGTGACCCAAAAAGTAGAAAATAGCACTCTATACTCGAATGATTCAACTGATTCAATTGTTCTACTGATATATACAAATGTCTCACTGATTTACGGTGAAATTCCACTGATTCGTATTAAGGGACAAGTTTTTGGTCACATTCAAGGCGAAGTATTTTAAAACAAATTTTCAGTTTATTTAAAAATTATTATTTGTTGAAACAATTTTTCCCCTGTCAATCCTGAAGATATATCATTTTTCGAATAAATGATACTGCTCATGAAAATGAACAGTAACATTTTTTATTTAACATATTTTTTAATTGTTGAAACGAACGCGTTGTATGCTTGTCGCCTACACAGTCTGATTTTGTACGTGTATGTTCATTTGAAATGAGTCTTTTGACTAGTTTAAGTAAAGAAATATTCAAAGACAAAAATAACGAAATAATATGAAAATCAAAAATCATGTAATGAAAAATCTATGGTTTAGGTAGCTCGACCGTACGTTTGCTTATACGAGTTGTTGCAAAATACACATTATTGTATTTTCGCATCTTTAGACAGCTCCTTTTTATGACACAGAGTAAGTTTACCGCTCGAGGTTTTTTTAAATTAAATAATGCTTTGATACTTTTTCTAATGCAAGTTTGAAAAACACTGTCAGACATCAACATTGATTTATAAAACATTTTTTTACACTGTTGATCATTTGTATCCTGTACTAAACTATGCTACGCATATTTCTTTAATATTAAACAGTTTTTTATATTTTGCTTTGAGTAACTGTAGTTTATCTTTCCAAAAAACTTTGATTTTCGGTTAGTAAAAATGTAGATTTTTCCATAAAAATAATAACTAGATTAATTAGATTTGTAATCAGAATAGCAGTTATCATTTATTATTGTAAACTATTGTATTTTTCTTTTTTTCATTGTTTTTCATTTGGGACTCCTGAGTCTTGATCAAATGATAATCCAAAGCTAGGCATGGTTCGAGCCTCTATCCCCACTCAACAGCCGTGCGTGCATCCCCTTCCTCCAATCGCGCGCTCGTTTGTTCCATTTTAGCTCTTAGAATGAGTATGTTGCATTTTTACTCGGAAGAAATTTTGTTCCGTTTTTACTCGGAAGATTTTTTTGTTCCCTTTTTGCTCCGAAAAATGTATGTTCCATTTTCACTCCCAAATTTTATATGTCCTGTTTTTACTTTGATCCCTTCATTTGAAAGCGTATAAAGGAGAATTAGAATTTCATTTAAAACCATATACTCAAGGAGAAGGACTTAAGTGCAAATCAAAAAACTTAAACAGACGCTACCTCACTGAGCATTAACCGATGCAGATTTGGTTAGATTCGCAAAATCTTTAAAAATTAAACATTTTCGAGTTGTTTTTATACGCAATGGATTACCAGACTGTGGACCACGTAAATATGAAAATGCTATTGTTAACCTTAATGATAAAAACAATTTAGGAACTCATTGGGTTGCGTATAAAAAGTTTATCAATCAAATAGTGTATTTTGATAGCTTTAGTAACCTCAGGGCACCTTTGGATCTCTTTAAGTCTCTAGGTGTTCGTAGCGTAAATTATAATCATGAAAGGTATCAAAATTATGATACATTTGTGTATGGTCATTTATACCTTAAATTTTGATGCAATCAATTAAAATCTCAAAGTATGTATAATCTATATAAATTTAGAGACTAATGATTTCAAGTGTGTCAAAGACTAGCAGTCATCATGGATGATTCATTGACGCTAACATTATCGGACACTTCTTCGATCCTAGAAAATCAGTATTTTCCTCCAATTGAGTTGTCGCCACACAAAAATTACGCTCTTGGTCTTGTTGAATTTCTAACCTTCGACTCAATTCCCAGTGTAGACATTGGTCAAAATAAATTATACGTGGATAAAGAAATAATTGAAATACCTACAGGAAGTTATGAAATAGGTGACATTCAGCGCTGTCTACAGAATGTATTAGTAAAAAAGGCTATTGAAATTCTTATTAAGCTTAATAATAATACATTACGAAATGAAATATATTACAAGCAAGGTATAAATTTTAAGAAATCAAATTCATTGCGCGTTTATTAGGATTTACACCAATAACATTGGAAGCTAATGAACATCACGAATCTGACCAACCAGTATCCGTAATTAAAATAAATGCTCTCAGAGTTGAATGTAACTTGAATGTAACTTGAAATGTAACTTGAATGTAACTACAGGAGCGTATATCAATGGTCAAAAACTGCACACTATTCATGAATTTTTTCCCGTTGTATCGCCAGGATATAAGATACTGGAAGTCACATCGAACATAATTTACTTGCCGATCGCCATCAAGACAATAGATCTTATACAGCTCCGTATAGTTGATCAAGATGGACATTTGGTTCATTTTCGTGAAGAAATTATAACACTGAAACTGCAAATCAAGTCTTTACGATAATGGGAATTGTTTTTAATAAAAAGGTTGGATTCGGCTATAATACTTTAGTACCATGGATCAAGCGCTGCAGTCGACAACAAGCTGCCAAAGGCATAACACCTCAAAACGTGCTGCTGCTGACAAAGCTGGGCTTCGACATTATGGTACTCCCAGAAAGAAAAGAATGAAAAGATTCAAGATTTTTTGTGCTTGCATCTGTATTTTTGTATATCAAGGTTTAATTGTTTGTCATGGGGGGGGGGGGAGGCTTGAAAAAATAAAATTCTTATCATTTCCGACTAATCTATAGCTCATTGTAAAGTGCATGCACATTAGCCCTACGCCTCCTCAACCTTCAACAGCAGTGATGAAATTCTAATTGGTCTGCAAAATCAAGATCATTGTGTGTTACCGAGCAGAAGTTCACTTCACATTCAAGGAAGATTGACTAAGGCTATTGAAAATTTATCTATTGATACAGTTTTAGTTATTAATGGAATATGTCATTTATTTGAAGATGCAAGATACGAGCCTAATGCTGTTGAGGTTGATAAGAACAAAAATGTGGCCCTTACCAGCCTAATGGAAAATTACGTTTCCATGGATTCTAGTAGGAGCAGATTTTCTGAAAACACTGGATTGCTTAATTTTGACCATCAACAAGCATTAACCATTGCAAATGGCTATTTTGGTGTATCGATACCTCTCAGTATGATATTTGGTTTTACTGAGGATTATCAAAAAATAATCGTTAATCGATCAACGGCAATTCATGTTATTGAAGTACATTGAAAAAGATCCACCAATTCAAATGAGTTTTCGTTCCTGGGAATTATATAAACATCCAGTTCTGCCGACCAAATCTACAAATATCTTGACAGTAAAAACTTCTACTCAGTTGGAAAAACCTAGATTTGTTATATTAGGATTTCAAATAAATAAGAAAAATGTTGGTGCAGAAAATTCTAGTTATTTTAATCATTGCAAAATATCTTATGTCGAATTATTTCTGAATTCACAATGCTATCCATATGGAAATTTAAATGTAGATTTTAATAAAAATTAGTATGCTTTATTGTATGAGATGTCTGCCCATTTCAAATAAACATACTATGGTAAAGACCGTCAGACTTTATTATCAAAGAAAGATTTTGTGCAATATGCTCCATTGGCGGTAATTGACTGTTCGAAACAAAACGAAGCATAAAAATTTGGAACAGTAGATATTCTCTTGGAATTTGAATTAAAAGAAAATTTTCATCCCCAAACATCAGCATATGAGCTTATATTGCATGACCGTATTGTTGCGTATAAACTAATAAGTGGCGTGGTGAAAAAGTTGGTATAAAACTACTGTAACCAAGTACAAATAGTTTAGTTGCATATATATATAATTACAAATTTATCATAAGGACAACCGCAGGATTTCGCCGGGAGCGGGTGCTAATCTGAATAATTGCACCCGCTTCCAGCGAAATCGCGGTAAAATTTCAGCCATAACCACGTC
>NC_046658.1:4795618-4796760 GCF_010883055.1 Belonocnema kinseyi
GTAATCTTAGTGCCGCATTGTGCCTTTGAATGTAGGTCGTTCCCGCGTGTGTTGGACAACTAGATAGTATGTGAGCTAAATGCTCGGGGTGTGCATGGCACGTCCTACAGCTATCATCGAGAAAGTCTTGGCTCAAAATGTGGCGACGGTATGTCAAGGTGGAAATGACACCGTCTTGGCAAGCAAAAATGAAACCCTCTGTACCAGACTTCAATCCGGGCGATTTAAGAAAAGCTAACGTTAGCTCACAAGATCTTGACTGATCCTTCACATTTCTGTGGAAGATACCGTGCATCCTCTTACCGAGGAGATGTTCACGAAAGTTTTTCTCTTGTGCTTTCTTAATCCTGGCTTTCAGAAGTGAGTACTCGAGATAGATTAGATTTGATGCATATTGCTCACTCCTAATACTGAAGTCAAGTCCGAGTGTTTCAGCAGCCTCCTCCGCTGCTTTGTACAGAAATTCTCCTTTGCCCACTTCTTCCTGATTCCTGACCATTTTAAGAAGAGGGTCTCTTCCATTTGCAACTCTACGTGCTGTACCCAGAATAATCCTGTGGTGAAGACATTCAAGACTCAATATTCCGCGACCCCCTTGACAGCGTGAGATGTACAGTCGCGGAACGGGAGACTTAAGATGCATGCTTTTGTTTATGTGCAAAACCTTTCTTGTCCCGATATCAAGAGATCTGAGCTCGTTCTTCGTCCATGGAACTACTCCAAATGAATAGAGTAGTACCGGGACGGCAAGCATGTTCGTTGCAGATACTTTGTTTCTCGCCGACAGTTCGGAAGACCAAATCTGTCGGATGAGACGTTTGTATCTGCTTCGGAGATTATCCTTTATAGATGTCACATCCTGAATGCGACTCTGTGGCACGCCCAGGTATGTATAAGTCTCTCCAGCGCAAAGGTGTCGTCGGAATGGCGAAGTGCTAGAGATAGCGGCAATAATGTAAGGCAGAAGAGGAGTGGGCTCATGGTGTCGCCTGAAAGACACCTGTCTGAAACGTGACCTTGTTAGTTGTCACACGATTTTCGCCAGATGAGATAGTAAATCTGGTTTTCCAAAGCGGCATCAATCTCTCTATGCACCCAAATATTTGCGGATGAACCTTTAAGATTTCCAAAAGACAGATGAT
>NC_046658.1:4796860-4830723 GCF_010883055.1 Belonocnema kinseyi
TCTTTGATTTCTCTAGAATTAAACCGAAGGGCCTATGACAAAGCCACCGAACGCGTCCTTGGATTGCGGTTAGAGGGTCCCTGTACCAAGGGTTTCTGCTGAATATGGTTACAAAAATAAATAGGCAGTCGCGGACAATTTCCAGGGGTGGTCCCGAAGAATTAACTCTAGGATACCGGGCGACCTCTCAGAGTACACAGCCTTATCCTTGCATGCGGGGCTCTACAAGGATGGACGAACCCCTTTCTCTAGCTTCTTGTGGGAACAACAGTGACAACACGAAACATAGTAGTAGTAAGTGCGGTTCAAAACAACAGAACATGCAGGGCTCCTGACAGCTGGACGACCAACAAAGCCGACCACTCTAGAGTTGGTGGAGCCAATGAAAATGGATTCAATGCGATGCTCGCCGTTTCGCTAGTACTCCATTCATTTGGAGTAGTTCCATGGACGAAGAACGAGCTCAGATCCCTTGATACCGGGACAAGGAAGGTTATGCACATGATAAAAGCATGCATCTTGAATCTTCTGTTCCGCGACTGTACATCTCACGCCGTCAAGATGGTCGCGGAATATTGAGTATTGAATATCTTCACAGCACGATTATTCTGGGCACAGCACATAGAGTCGCAAATGGAAGAACCCTCTTCTTAAACTGGTCAGGAATCACGAAGAACTGGGCAAAGGAGCTTTTCTGTACAAAGCAGCGGAGGAAGCTGCTGAAACACTCGGACTTAACTTCAGTATTAGGGGTGAGCAAAATGAATCAAATCTTATCTATCTTGAGTACTCACACCTGAAAGCTCGGAGTAAGAAAGAAAAAAAGAAAAACTTTCGTGAACAGCTGCTCGATAAGAGGATGCACGGTATCCTCCACATTATTGTGAAGGATCAGTCAATGTCGTGTGAGCTAACGTTTGCTTTCCTGAAATCGCCCGGATTGAAGTCTGGTATGGAGAGTTTCATTTTGGTATGCTAAGACGGTGTCATTTCCACTGTAACAACCGGCGCTATATTTTGAGCCAAGACATTCCCGATAATAACTGCAGGGCGTGCCATGCACACCCCGAGCATTTAGCTCACATAGTATCTAGTAGTCCAATTCATGCGGCAACGACCTACATCTAAAGGCACAATGCGGGACTAAGAGTGCTTTATTACCATCTCTGCCACTCTTGCGACATTAATCTTAATGTCGCTCCTGTAAATGCTTCTGAGGAAATCGAGTCAATTATCGAGAATGGAAAGTGCCGCATATATTGGAACTTTATACTCTTGACAATTGTTTTGCTTGCATACTCGAGGCCAGACATGGTTCTTCTTAAATTCGAGAAACGAACCATGTTCGTTATCGAATTTTGGGCATCAGCTGCCAAAACATCATAGCCAAAGAGAATGAAAAGAAAGAGAGGTATAGAGACCTTATAAGGGAGTTGCAACGATTGTACCCGGAATATTCTGTTAAACTAATTGTCCTTATCATCGGCGCTTTTGGAGGTGCCAAGCTTTCACTCGTTAATAGTCTGAAAATCATCCCTGCGTGTCAACAATATGCTAAAACACTTGCGGGAAAAATGCCGAAGGCCGTAGTCCTTAGATCCTTCCGTGTTCTCAGGGTGCACGAAACTTTTGCCGGATCGTCGTATTGATTCCGTTATAGACTGTAACCACCTATCTCACGGCCGTGAGGCGTAGTTGTGGCTGAAATTTTACCGCGATTTCGTTGGGAGCGAGGGCAAATTTTTGGATTAGCACCCGCTCCCGGCGAAATTCTACGTTTGCCCTTGTGACAAATTTTTAATATACATAATTATAATCTATTTATTTTTCAAGTATCCAATGTCAAGCATCGTTGACATTGGAATATTCGATCTGCTGGATCAGCTTGCATCCTATAGCTACATCAGTTTAAAAAATGTATGAGCATTGAATTTTTCAATTTGCAGTAAATTTTCTTAAAAAATATGATTTTCATGTTGCATCAAATAAAAAAAAATTAGATTCAATTAATTTTCTTTTATATACAATTACTTGTATTTTACAAATAATTCTAGTTTCTCGATTTTTTTTCTTCCAATTTACGTATATGCTTCTTTTTGTTGATATTTCCAATCATATATATTTTAGTTACATCAATATGTAAATTATAGACTATGTCTGCTACATCAAAGGTTATACACTAGTCCTAGGTCTCTCTCTCTCTCTCTATCTCTATCTCTCTCACTCCGCGACTCATATATCCACATCGATCATTATATTTATCGCCTCTCTTGTTTCTACACATATATACAAGTTTTTTAGAATCGCTGTACATAATCTTAACTCTCCTTTGAGAATTAAATTCATTTATCAAAAATGAACATTAGTTTTTATCAACATCCATTGCCTCCTTTGAGTGGATTTTGCAGCCTCATGAAAGTGTGTCCGTTGTATGAGGAAGCAGCATCCTCTTATCATCTCGCCAGCTGAAGGCGATCTTGTTTTGATCAATCGAGTGAACTTCATGTTTTCGGCTTTGAATTAACCGTTAAGGTCGAGTGAAAGTTTGATAATGTAGAAATGTTTGCTTATAGTCATCAAGCGTAATTGTCCTTAATGTGGATGCTATGATACCTTTAACTTTCTTTTTCTCCCCTTCTTGGCCCAAAACTTTTCAAGAATAAAATGTTGACCTTAGCCGTATAAATTCAGTTAGAATTTTCTCGTTGCATTCGTCCTTCATGAGCCCCAATACTTTTTTCTTTAGTAATTCAATTTCATACACAATACTTGGTGGATAATCTGAGCTATCAAATGTATCGGAATCTTTTTTAATATAATAGTTTGGATCTATATTGTGGTAAATCAAGCTGTCTGTGTCAGTGTAGAGTTATTTTGTCTTGTCGCCAAATTTGTACTTCATGTAATTATAATGAGAGTAGTAAATAATTATCTTTAATATTTTTAAAACTGTAAAGCCTATATACGAGGGTGAATCAAATATTAACCGGAATTCTTTTTTAATATTTATTTATTTATAAAACAATACAAAAATACTATTGATTATTTTTCTACCTAGTCTCCTTCACGCTCTACACATTTTTTCAAGCGGTTTGGAAGTTTGTATGGGCTGTATGGAGGATGCTCAAGGGTTTCCCAATGCATATCCTCCAGTTTTTGTTTCGTTTCACCCGCCGTATGTGGCCTAGCATTGTCATGAAGAAGGATGACGTTTCTGATGGGGTTACCGCGTCTTTTGCTTCTGTAAGCGGTTTTTGCTGCCTCCAACAGCTGGCAGTAGCAGGCAGCGTTAACCGTACGTCGATCATGTAGGAAATCAATGAGCAACACTCCTCTGTAGTCGAAAAAGACGGTCGCGAGGACCTTACCGGCTGAGAGACGGGTTTTGGCTTTCACAGGACCGGCTTCGTCTTTCCTTCGCCATTCTTTACTCGCGATCTTGGACTCGGGAGTGTAATGATGCACCCATGTTTGATCACATGTCACGATATGTTTCAAAAAAGTCTCTCCCTCCCGCTGAAATCGATTCAGATGTCTCTTACTGATTCGCAGTCGGATGTTTTTTTGATCTTCATTCAATAACTTAGGGACCCATCGGGCACAGATTTTTTTGAAACCAAGATGATTTTTAATGATTGTTTGAGCGCTTCCATAGCTAATGCCCACCTGTAAAGTGATTTCATGAATAGTGAACCGCCTGTCACTTTCAATAAGGTCACGAACTGCACCAATGTTACTTATCGCCAGAGACACTTGATTTTGAACGTCGATTATGACTCACATTTTCCACACTTTCTCGTCTACTCTTAAACTTTTTGGCCCAATCAAACACTTGAGTCTTAGACAAAGTATCATCCCCATACTGACCCTTCAATCGAGTCAAAATTTCGCACGGTTTAACGCCTTCTTTAGTTAAAAACTTTATTATAACCCGTTGTGCAACGGACGCTGGAATCTGTTGCTCACTCATAGCTGTACTGACGAATTGACTGAGTCAAATAGCTCACCAAGCGTTTTACCCACTCCTAATACACTACATTACAAGAACCTACACTGTGAGAGTGCTTTAGATTGGCTAAGAAAAGTATTTGTAAAATTCCGGTTTATATTTGATCCACCCTCGTAGATGGGCTTATTTAATTTAGTTTTGGTTTTACCCACTTTCTTACTAACCGTAAATCTTTGTGCTTCCTTACGTTCTCCATGGTCTTTCCAAGTACAGAGTTGTTCATGAGTTACAAGAAAACTTTTTCAAATTCATTTTTGCCTTCTTTCTCAAATCAATATTAATTTCAATATAGGCTTTTAGACATGGCCTTTACTTGAATTCTAAAACTCAATGAATTTTAACAGCTACATTCCCAATTTTAAGTACTGCGTTCAGTTTTGATAATGGAAAACTTAATTCGTCTTTGATTCCAAATTGGTAATTCGATTCGGGATTTTAGATGTTCGAATAAGAGGTGCAAAATGCTCAGGAAATAATGGTAGGTCTTTATGCAAATCATGGAGTTCTTCAGGATATTCCAAATCTACTTGTAGAATATAACCTATTTCTGACTCACGGGAATGTCGAAAATATTTGGTTTGTTTTCAAAATCCGTGAACCATTTAAAATTTCCATGGGGTAAATATTGGCTCATAGCTTTACCGTATTGATTGTTTATATCGAAATAAGTGATATAGGACTCCGGTACATTTTCATTAAAATTCGACCCCATGATTCTATTATTTGCTTTCACATACCTATTGGAGCACTAAGATACACCACCTCTCATTGCTCCTTTAACGAGTAAAGGCATTTCTAGATCTGTTAATAGATCGAGTTCAATTCCAGTATGCTTCAACACAGCATCGAAAGAAAGCCCTGGAGCTGTTTAGTAGTGCAAAGGATACAAATTGTAAGTTTCAATGCAACGACATCTAAAACTTTCAAAAATGTCTGCCAAGAGAAAAACATCATTTTTCAAGTATAAATCCGAATAGTCATATAACGTTTTTAAGTTAAATTTTCCCCAGACTTTGCACGCATGATTATAATCTTCATCTGAAATCTATCACAAAAGTAAGTAGGGCAATTATCGTGTGTTATTTGTGACTTCACTAGTCTAGATAGATTTTTGAATAAAGCAAAATGATACACTTCTACATCTGAGTCAAAGTTAGTATTTTCAATCATAAGAAGGTGAATGGTAGGTTTTCTAGATTTTCCCTGGCTTGCAAAAACTGAAACAATTTTCTCTTTCTTACTGTATTTATCAAACTCTAATCCATACACATTTATACTTAAACCGTTCATTTTCTCAAATTTTAGATTATCCTCCAGCGTAATTGGAAACTTGATATCATTACATTTGAGTTCTGAAACATCAAGCTTAGGATTAGAACTGGTTTTTCCTGGATTTTCTCAATTGGGTGAAAAGCTGCCATCACTGACCAGAGAAAACAATACGAGTCTTTATTTTCAATATTAACCGCAGCTTTTTTTTCTCTGTATAAAATCAGGTAATTTAGTGAACGTTGAAGCTCCCACTTGAAAAAGGGGTACTCAGTTCCTTCGAAGCTTTACTCATACTATTTCCTGCTTTGAGCTACTTCTTGAGTTTTCTGCTTGCAGTCTTCAGATCACCAATTAACGTCATAATCGCATGTTTTTGGCCCACGGATAGCAGAATATTCTTCCTCAATATTTTTTTCCCACGGATAGCAGAATATTCTCCCTCAATATTTTTTTTCACCATCTGGATGTTTTTAGTTCCCGCCCTCGTCCACAATCTGATTTCATCATCTGCTGGGGGTTGCTTCTCGAGTATAAGTTGATATCCCATCTTCATTATTCGTAGAACTTTGTTACATTTTTCGAAATCCATTGTTCACTTAAAATGGAATCAGTGAACACTTAAAGAAACACTGTGTAGGTTTCAAGTTATTTGAAGTTATACAAGTCTTGTTATTAACTGATGGAGTCGACAAAAAAATTGTATTTTGAGATAGATCTTAGAGCGTTTTATACTTTAAACCTACTCGGTGGTTGTTTCCAGTACAATGATAGAAAAGAGAGAGTGCACCGCTTAAATGGTTCCCATGTTGGTGAAATATGACAACACTGTCGATAAGGATTCCATGAATCACGATGACATCATCAGAATAGAATTTTGTTTACCGAGAATACTTTGAGATTATATGAAATATGACGCCCCTGTCGGAAAATATCAAAAGAGAACGTTTACTCAATTTAGTTCACATAAATAAGGATTTCAGGAATCGAAGATGACGTCATCAGAATGGAACTTTGTTGACGGGGAAACGTGTTCAAACCTGCATAAAAACGCAAGATATAATGCCTTCTTTTCAGTAACACATGTAACATGATACCATTTTGAAAGAAGACAATTCTCAGAATTCTATTGTGACTTGCGTGTCATTGTTTTTTCCATATTGAATTCCGTAATACCTATAATCTAATTTCATCTCTGACTCATAGTGTCGGCGCACAACATAGACAGCCACAAGTCATTGAGAGTGGTTGCAGATCTCGGAAAGTTTCAATAACGCAGCATTTCTATAAACATTTAATACATAAATTATATTATTTTTGGGTGAAAAACTTCGATTCCGGGAATAGCAGGTATTAAATAGCCTAAGATTGCGATATCATATATCATATCATATCTTATTCCATATTTTTGGGACTGAAATGTTCCATTCCCATGACTTTTAATTATTGATTTCCAATGTATTAAGTATTGATTCCCAAGTGTTTTAGCATTTTGCTGACACGCAGGAATGCTTTTCAGGCTATCAACTAGTAAAAAAATTGCACCTCCAAGAGTATGTATAAGTCTCTCAAGCGCAAGAGTGTCTTATAGAAATTCAGTCGAGGAGCTCAGGGTCTTCAGGGATGCCATTGAGTTTAACTTGAATTAAATAAAACTTAACGCATTCGTCTAACCCAAATTTTATTCCCATTTTCTTAGTGTATCGTTTGAAAATCCCTAGAGCTAGATGTAGTTGCTCTTAGTTTTTAGCATAGATCTTAAGATCATCCATGCAAAATACATAAGTGACCTTGTACTTTCGATTTGCAGGTTTACCACAAAAGTATCCCTGGACATGACGAAGTGCTAGAGATAGTAGCAATAACGTAGGGCAAACGAGATGTGGGCTGATGGTGTCGCTCTGAAAGAGACCTCTCTGAAAGGTAACCTTGTTAGTTGTCACACGATATTTTACAGATGAGATAGTAAATCTGGTTTTCCAAAGCGGCATCAATCTCTCTATGGACCTCAGGATCCACAGTTAACGCTGTAGGGTGCTGGATCTTTGTAGACACAACTATCGATGAGCAGGTTCTCCCGAAATCCTGCTACTCCAGAATTGGCTTTTTTAACTTTAAATATAAGGGGAAAATACGGACCAAATGCTGAAGGGTTGAAGGAAACTTCTTTCACCAGAAGCTCTTAATACCATCTGATCCCGAAGCGAAATAGTTCTTCATACCTTTGAATACTTTTTTCACCACCTCGGTAGTGTTGGGTGAGCATTCTTCCTAAAGTATTATAGATGAGAAAAAATATTAAAATCATTGTAAATTTGACTGAGATTTGATACTTAAATAGTTGTTCATTTAATTTCACCCGTAGATAATTAAATAGTCAATTCGACTTTTCAAAGAATTAGTTAAGCTGTACTCTCACATGCGCGTACCTTAATTACATGTCCTGTCGATCCCGCCGAAAACTCCTCAATTATTTGAGAAATATAAAAAAAGAAGTTTAGATTTAGATTTAGTGATTTACACGATACAATCTTAAAATATTTTCAAGGATGTTTGGACAGTGCTTGTTGTAAAAACCAAAACAATTTTTTTCATACAAATAGTAGACATAGGTGAAAATATTCATTTATATTGCCGATAACGATGAATCACGAAACGTGAAGAATAGCTGAACATTTAGTTTAGCAAAGACCTTGCTTTGCTTTTAATATGTCAAGAAATTACTTTATAGCGACGAAAATTTTGTTTTTTTGCAACGAAAAATAATTTTCGTTTCATAAAATTGAGAAAATTCTTCATTTAGTACATTCTCTCTAGCAACTCTACGTCCGCGAGGAAAGAAGCGGCTCTGCCTTCTTCAACCCTCCACAAGAAGTTGTCCACACTTGAGCCCTTTCCTCCGTTGAAACTGACCTTCCACTCTTCTACGATTCGTGTCACGCCCCATGGTTTGCCGAAGGGTCACATGCAACCTCAGCCCCATACCTGAGCATACCCGTGACTCATAGTGGTTTCCGTTTGAAATTCACGTGGACTTACTCTCCCAAGCACGCCTGGCAGCGCGTTGTCTCGCGTGTTCCAGCCATTCTTCCCACCCGTGGGAGTACCTGTTTTGCGTCTCTTGACTCGCCTCTCTACTCTGCTACCATGGCTCCTGATATGGCTCCTGATATGACTCCTGCTGGCCCTGTTCGCTCATTCAAACATACCTCGTATCTTGAGCCGAAATAAGTCTCACATTTTGGTATCGTCTTAGAGACTGATGTCCACCATACCCGGTGTCGTACGGCCTACTCTTGGTCCCTCTTGGCTCTAAACAATTCTGGGGCTCGTAACCTTCGTAATTTCTTAGTGTGCCCCGATCTTAACATAACATTTCCTGTCTGAACTCTTCTTTCTTTTCTACGGTCGGGTTAATATGAGAGAAGAGGCTCGATGGTTGGTAATGATGGGTGGTCCAATCCGTTCGGGGTCGTTCTCTTTTTCATGGCCTTTGCTCGCGATGCTCATATAGAGCAAACTCTCATGTGCGGGGCTCCAGATATTACTCTGGGTACAGATAGCCCTCTGTTTCTACGGGCCGGCCCCATTTTTTGGGTTCGTAGGACTGAGTCTTTATTTCAAGTGGGGCTCCCTAATTCCGGCTGTGCAAATCATTTGCGTGCGTGTGTCCCTAATAACGGCTGTAGTAAAATTCGGTTGCAATGAAGTTACTAGCGGAGAACACGTTAGGGCGCTTACGGTCAGTGGACAGTAGGTTGTCTGACCGGTGGGTTCACTTGCCCAGGGGGTCATAATGCTACGGCTCAGAGGTACCGAGGCTTGGTATTCCCAGTCTTGCTTCGGCCCGCCCTTAGCCTTACTGTGGCCCTCAGACTTTCTGATTGCTCCTCGGTCCCTCCGCGGTATCGCGCTGTCTCCGGAAGCCGTGTAGCCCAACGTAAGGGGTGGCTCTTGGCGCTTGACTACCTCGCTGGCCCTAGTCTTCATTCCGCGGGCCTAGTGTTCACATTCACGAAACCCGAGCATCCTACACTGGTATTTACCGCGCTCCTACCAACCGGTGTTGTTGCCCTAGTGAGCAGTATCACTGCCCCTTCATCACCGCTCCACATGTATGCTGTGAATAGGGGTGTCGGTTAGTGATGACGCACCCCTTAAAGCCTGGTCTCCTCCTATCCCTAGCCATTTTCGGTGCCCAAGAGGGGTCGTTTCTCGCATGGTAAATGGTTGGTAGAATCCGATTTGCTGCCTCACACTTTTTGGGGGCCCGCATTGTCTCATCGATCCCCACGTTCGATGGTGCTTGCTACTGAAGGATCTCGTCCTCTGGGTACCAGGGTTCCACCTGGTTATCCCCCTGTCGCGAGAAGTAACGCCCTATTCGCTCGCGCAGAACCTCGTCCGCCCCACTTTTATTTCATAGAAGACCCCTTAAAATTGCCCGTAGGACTTCTCCTGTCAAACCGTTTGCCCCATCCAGTAACTGCGTCATTATTGCATCCAGATTCGCCCTAGATTGCCCATCATTTCCCTCGACCATGCTCTTCGACACAGTCCTTACGGTATCCATCGTTTCCCTAAAATTCGGGTTCTCCAGTAAATCAGGGTGTTCTCGATTCTCTTCTTGTTCTGATACCCCTTCCCCTGAGTCGAAAGGATGCATTGTTCACTCCTAGGGCTGAGTCGGTTATCAAAGAAAAATCTGGAAAAATATCCGAAAAATTGTTTAAATTCGAAAAGATCTTTCAAAGGTTCACGAAACCTTTCTCGAAATACCGACGGTTAAGTGGAAATCCCGAAGAAAATCCTAAGCTTGTAAAAATCATTCATATATTAAAAAAAAAAATTATTATATACCGAAAGCTTGTTGTATCCCCTTTCTGAAAGTTCACAAGACCCACAAAAATAAAAATAAATGTAACAACAATAACCTGAAAATAAAAACTTAAAGAAACAAGGACCTTATTCTTAAAATGCGGGTATGTTCACTTTCGCTTTTGAAAGGGTTTCGAAAATTTTCGAAAATTCTTTAAATTTTCCAAGAAAGAACTAATCAAGCCGATCTTCAGCGTAATAAACTCACCAACTTACAACGTAGCACGGGTCCTCGCTATAAAACTAAATCCTTTTACAGGAAACTCTATCACTTGCATCCAATACTCATTTGAATTTACCAAAAAGATACAAAAGATTAATATCCAACTCCAAGACATCAGAGTGATTTTTGACAGTATCTCTGCATATGAAAGTATCAATCTCTGATACAATTGACATAATTAAATCATTCACAAGCTTCCCTTCCGAGATCATACTTTTGAAAGGATACTGTCTCAATAATACTCAATTCTCTTTCAATAACCAAATCTACGAAAAAACCTCAGTGCAAGTTTATCGATTTCATCAACCGATTACATCCTAATATCCAGTTCACCACAGAAATGGAACAAAACTGAAAATTGCCTTTCTTGGACGTATTAGTTTACAAAAGATTTGATCAAACATTAGGACATGAAGTTTACAGAAAACCCACTCATATAAAAAGATACCTACATGTGTCTTCCCACCACCTCGCATCTCAAAAAGAATCGATCATCAACTCCCTTGTATACAGAGCTGTCTCCATAACAAATAAAGATAACTTACAAAAATAATTGAAAAACCTTAAACATATCCTAATACAGAACGATTACACAAACAAACAAATTAATAAAGCAATAAGAGAATACACTAAAAAAAAACAAGTCAACAATTAAATCTTTGAAAGAATGAGAGAGAAAAACGACCACCGTCCTACCCAACATCCAAGGGGTCACAGAACAAATAGGAAGAATTCTCAATAAACACAACATCCAAACCATATTTAAACCACCCTCGAAAATAAGACAGCTACTAAATAACAACAAAAACAAAAAGGCACACCTTAGTGATCCAGGAGCATATAAAATCCCTTGTTCTTGTGGCAAAGTCTATATTGGAGAAACCATGACAGCGGTGCGCCAACGCATAAAGAAAGATGAGCGTAGTCAGGTTAAAGCATTTAACACAATCAGCACTAGCTGAGCATTATATCGAAACGGGACATAAGGTTTTATTTGACAAAACAACGGTCATCGCAAAAACACACAATATCATTCCAAGAAAGCATACAGAAACAATTGAAATCGTGAAACACCCTAATAACATTAATAAGGACAATGGATATAATACCAATCCGATTTGGCTTTCCGTCCTTCCGGAAAAAAAACTTGATTGGCCTATCAGGTTCGGCCAGTCCCCACGGCGCACAGTGGTAAAAATCCCCAAAAAGCTGGCCATAATTCATTAATGTCCTCATTTTGGGAAGAACTTTCTTACTCGGTGATTTTTGGGGTCGCTGATTATGAATCTTTATATTAGTTTTTGAAAAAACGAAATGGCGGAGGATTCTCAGAAATGTTATCTTTAACTAATTTAAATAATTTCTCTCGGGTTAAAAAAATTCGCTGTTTTTTATCACCATGGTCATTATCTGAAAAAGTAACGTTTTTAAGATTTTATGCGAGTTATGTTAAATCACTGAAAATTCTTCTACATTTAAAATATTGACAATATTTTATAATATTTAAAATTACTTGATGAAATAATGTTATAAATATCCAGTTATTCACTATCGTCATATCTCATACACCACTGAATCTTTATTTAATAGTATAAAATATGACACGTTTTGTTCAAATATTAATTCGATATTTTGTTATCGTTTAAGCAATACGTTCCTTCAGTGAACAGATGTCTGTTTATGCCGTTAGTTGAAGCTAATAGAATAGTGAAATAACAAAAGTTTACGATGTTACGATATGAATAATATGTACTTCACAATGAGCCTTTCAGAGCGCATCTGTACAAACTATCTGCAAATTTTTCAAGTACTTACTTTCATGAGAACAATCCATGTTTTTTCACTAGAATTGATCACTCCATTAAAAAATAATGCAATTTTGAAAAATGCAAAAGTTTTGCACTTGTGTGTATACAAGAAAGGAAGAAACAGGCTTAGGCGAGCACGTGTTCTTAGATATCGTTGCCGAACGATGCTAGGGTTACAGCAGCACTTATTCGAATCTTTGAATGTACTTTAAATAAAAAATCTTTTTGGCATTATGGCCAGATTTTTAGGATTTTTTTAACACTGTGCGGTGGGTCACTCTGGCTAATCCAAGGCATCGTAAAGAGATACATGAGAACAACATAACCTGATACCTTAGTTTCAGGTCAGCTCTGAAGAAGTGAACTGCAATGTTCACAAAACTACGACAAAATTCGTAGATTTTTTACACGATTGGAACTCGAGATATCAATTTTTATAAAAATGAATCATCGTGAAAGCATTAAATATATTAGTAAGGCTTTGCTGAAAAAAAACCCAAAAATTGTACCCCCTCTACTTCGCTAAAAAATTATCAAAACGAATTAATTTTTGGTTCGAGAAGTACATCTAATAGGACTACAATTGAGCCCCTCGCGATCAAAACGGGACACGCTCGAACTGCATCGGTTTCAGTTGGCCTCTTGGTTATTCTCGCTCTTGATTTTTTCAAGTCGCATTTTTAATTTTTTTTAAGTATATCTTAATAGAAAATTGCATTCCAAACATTTTTATTCCTTGAAAAAAGGTTCTCACTTTTTCAGTTTTCGAGATAATCACGACATTTTTACTTTTTGACAAAATTGAAAATCATTATATTTTTTCATTCCGCTCGCTAAGATAAGATTTGTAGAGAATATGCATATAGCTATTCTGAAAGTGAAAGTAATGATGAAATTTTGATTTTTTTCGCGAACAGTCGTAAATTACGCATTGACACTTTCAAACGCTTCGTTTCGCTGATGAATTTCAAAAAACCTGAAACTTATCGTTACCGAGAATTCAAGTCGAGCGTCAGGTTTTTATTTAATTGTTATTGGTAAAACACAAGTCATAATTGCCTGCCTTTTTGCAAAAAAGTTATTTAAACCTTACTCGAATTTTTGATAACGATAAGACGATAAGACTTGAGTCGGGAAACAGTTATATGCATATTCCCTACAAGTTTTATCCCGATAGTTCTATTATTGAAGGAGTTAGAACGAGCGGAACGAAAAAATATAATGATTTTAAATTTTGTCAAAACGTAACAATTCCTTGAATATCTCGAAAACTAAAAAAGTTAACAACTTTCTTCAAAGAAAAAAAATGTGGAATGCAATTTCCAATTAAGGCATGCTTCAAAGAAATTGAAAATCCGATTTTAAAAAATCAAGAACGAGTATAACCAAGAGGCCAACTGAAACCGAGCCATTTCGAGCGTGTCCCGTTTTTATTCCCGGACGCTCAATTGGGCCAATTTTTAGCCCGATCGGACAACTTTCATTTTCGAGGTGGCTATTATCAAGAAATTATGTCCCATATGTCCCTGCTTAAAATGACGGATAGAATCCGATAAATTCAGATACAAAACTAGATAAAGGTGCGGATAGCCGACTTCAAATTTCAGTCCGTTTCTGTCTGTATCTCTTTCGTTTCGTAGAATCTTAAGCGGGAAACTAATGACTCTATCCGGATTCTCATCCTTATGACATATGAAAATAACATTTTATCTGGCCCTATTCGGGACTTTGCCGGAATTTAACTTGGAAGACTCTTTTCATCCAAGGCCAAGAACCATTTTTATTTGGATCTATCCGATTCCAAAGCGGACAGCGAAAACAAAAAATAAAATTATTCGCCCGAAGAAATCTTATGCGGCCCTATTTGGACCATTGTCGGATCTTAAGTTGAAAGACTTCATCCAAGTTTCAAAACTGTTTGCTTCCCGGTACCATACGGCTTTGAAGCGAACATCGGAAACAAAAATTGAATTATTTGCGTGAAGAAACCTTATGCGGCCCTATCTGGAACTATGTTGGAACTTAAATTAGAAGATTGTTTTGATCTATGTTCGAAAATGGTTTTCTATTTGATTCTATGTGGCTTCGAAGCAAACATCGAAAACAAAAAATGGAGTTATTCGCCCAAGGAAATCTCAAGTGACCCTATCCAGAACTTTGTCGAACTTAAGGGTGTTGGTGAAATCCGACTTTATTTTTGTTTATAGATACGGCACTGAATTAAAATATATTATTAAAAAGGACTTGAGAACAAAAGAAAGAAACTTGTCGAATATCCAGAGTTTTGCGAGATCCTCGGATAAATGAAATGTTGAAAAATAAAATCTTTGGATGAGGAAATAATTATTTTTACGATAAATATGAATTTTGCGAAAAATATAAATCAGCGTGTAGCAGACAACAACATTTTAACGGCGAAAATGGTTGGCAAATTTATTTTTTCACTCACAATTCTGACATGATAAAAAAATTATCGACAGATACCATGTTTTCGAAGGGCAACGACTTGACGATAGCGATTCTAAATTTTGCGAAATACGTCGCGAAACGGAGAAAAATGGGTACAAAATTGACATGCCTTGTGTGTGTTGTAACTGTATTTCTAATCAGCCACCAGGCTAGTTGTCACCTTCGTGCCACACACAGTATCAAGGTGTCCTTTCTTATCGATCGCGGTTCAAGACTACGATTCTCAAAGCGGAAAGCCTCTTCTGCGACATTGACTTTTGGATAAGTCTATCATCAATCGATAGTACGTCAAAAATAATTAGAAACGTGTCCCGGATTTTTTGGTACTTAGTTTTATATTAAAAAATAAGCTTTCGCTTGGTGACACCAATCCTCATCAGGGATACATATAGAAGTAAACTAGTTACGTTTGTCGTTATAATACTAAATTAAGATAAGAATTATCACAGAACTGCAAATAATAGGGTCATGTCAGTTGTTGGAAAGTAGAGGGTCATTTCCGAAATAATTTTTTACGTGGAATTCGAATCTGGCGTCCGAATCGGCCCATCACGTCAGGATTTTAAGTTAGCTCAGGTTATGTACCCAAAACATGGCGTTTTTGACTACATTTGAGGTTATGTACAGAACACACACCATTTTTTGGGATTTTTTCTTTAGTTGTGTCATATAGTACTGCCCTTTCTCTTAAATTTGAGAGTCGCAGAGTTCAAGTACCATTTTTTTTTACCAAGTTACGCCAATTTGAAATTACGAGATATGTCCCATTATGTCTTGAGCATTTGCTTTAAATACCACAGGCCAACATAGTTTTGTTGTTGGAAAGTGGAGGGTCATCTCCGAAGTAATTTTTTACTGACAATCAGAATCCGGGGTCAGAATTGGTTCATCACGTTAGGATTTTTAGATATTTGAGGTTATGTATCCAAAAAATGGCGTTTTTTTATGCTTTTGCGGTTATGTTATCAAGAAATAATGGGACATATCTCATAATTTCAAATTGGCGTAAATTGGTAAAAAAAATGGCAATTAAACTCTGCGACCCCTACCGATAGAAATCTTTGAGTATTCTCTAGCGAAATAGCGTAGCCCATTTGAGACTATAAGCAGAGTCGATTTAAAACGATTTAGTCTCTGAGATAGTATGAGAGATTTGGGTCCTTTTCAAGGTCCTTTTAGTGGTCCTTTCAAGAGTGGTGCGACGATAATATAATGTTCCTTTTGTTTTCGTCACGTACCAGGCGGGCAGAATTATTTACAGAAGTTGGCCGTCGTTAATACGACTCTCCCTTTTTAAATTTCTCTTCCAATTATTAACACTTTTTCTTTAATTAATGAATTTGCTCATTATACTTATTTATAATTATAACTTATATACTAATATGCTTATCTCAATTTAGTATTATAACGTCAAACGTAACTAGTTTACTTCCATATGTATCCTTAATGAGGATTGGTGTTACCAAGCGAAAGTTTTTCCATCCGGTTCTGTCCATGCGGCCCTATCTGTAACTTTGTTGGAACTTACATTAGAAGACTGCTCTAGAAAAATGCCCATTGAGATTATTAAACATTTTTTCACTTTATTTTCTTTATACTCGTTACTTTTTGTTCGTTTTTGAGCAAAATAAGTAAACTTGAATTTTTAATTTTTTTATAATACATTTTTTTATTAAAGGCTATCGAAAATGATCAATGTGCCTTGGAAGTAGTCATTAAAATCATGTGCGAAATGGTGTGGCCAAGCTCTAAGCGCATCGATAGCGAAATAAGTTAGAGCGAGCGATAGAGTACAAGTTTAGGTACTTCAGGTAGGGTTTCAATTCTTAGCAAGTGTGATTTTTAAAGAGTTTAAAAGTGCGATTATGTGTGTAAGGTACTGAATTGGCGAATTTTGAACTCAGAAACTATTCAAAATAAAGGTTATATAAGGAAAAGTTAGGAAATAACTTTTTTTTGTAAAATCCGGATAGAGCCTGATAAAATTCCGGATAGAAAATTACGGGTAGCGGAAGTGTTGTCATTTGCAGGATGGGACGGGATAAAAAAGGATACAAATACGGTGTAAGTTTTCGCATCGAACCCGAAAAAGAACCAATCAAGATAATATGCGGATTGAAAAGATTCCATTTAGACACAGATGCGAAAAAGGATCGATTAAATGTCATGAACCGGTCATTGCCGGATAGAACTGGATGAAGAAGGACACAAATACCGTGTTAGTTTCCGGATAGGGCCCGAAAGAGAATCGAGCAGGATATTGTTCGGATAAAAAAGATTCCGTTTGGATACAGATGCAAAAACAGATCGAATGATTATTACGGACCGGCCAACTGTCGGATAGCAACGGATGAAAAAGGACACAAATACCATGTTGGTTTCTGGATAAACACCGCTAAAAATCCGTATCATATCTGGATCTATCAGAATTCATCTATCATTTTAAATAGGGATCATTTGTCTCAGTTTTGAGACGCAGCCAGACATCGATGTCTTGGAGACGAAATCCAGACATCACCAAGTAAACTCAATTCGAAGAATTTATAATCGGGTATGTTAGATTCTGCTTTCAAAGCGATTAAGTACAGCGAAGCTGATACACGACTAACATTTTATGTTAACCAAGGCCAAAAGAAAACGGCATTCATGTACTGTATTCATAGAAGCTCCAGATGCAGAACTACTAATAGTTTTCATTGCTAATTAGAATAGTGTGATGATTAAAACATGTATTAACTTTTCACTGACAGTTTCGCAGATGCGATTAATCATTACTGACATATGCTAATTCTTACCCCGCTAATTATTTAGGTGAATTTTCATGTGCAGAATTACTATTTATGCATGCACTAACGGTTTGCGATATGGATTCATGTATATTTTGCATTGTCAAGGTAAATGCGTATGAGCATGCAAAATGGTAGGAAGCTGTCAACCTTAAATAACTCGCAGCTCTTTCGAACCTAAGTGCAAATGAAGCCCTAAGTTTAGCTACGAAGTTCATTGTTTCCTAGGATGCCTTGTTTTGCCATTTTTTTTAGATTTATCTAAGAAACCTCATTTGACCTAAAGTTCTTTAATTTTATATTTAGCATATTGCTGAAAAATCGAGTCTGCAGAGTTTTTCGATCTTTGTTGTTTCGATTTTGAAATTTTTTATGAGGATTTACATGTTATTACACTAAAGAGAAAGTCTTTCAAAATATCCTAGATTAGTGGTAGAATTGTGGACGGGCCATCATTTTTATAAAGTCTCGTACGTTTTCTATAAAGGGGTCATAAATTGACATGAAAAAATTAGAAAAAGTCATGAAAGTCTTCAATCACAGTTAAGGAACAACAGGAAAAAAATTACAAGAAATCGTATACAGTACAAGTCCGACAAATTTCCAACGTCGGGGCTGTAGGGGCGGAAAATTCCAGGATTTGCGGACTTATCTGATGTCCGCTCTAGTGGCACGATATTAGATGTGCGCGTGCGTAAATCATGGGCGCCAATCAATTTTTCATTTTTTTGAAGTCTCGAATTGAATAAGTTCGTGACTCAGAAATGAATAATTTAAATAAAAGTCAGAAAAACAGTCTTCGACTGTCTGCGAGAATTGGCAGAGCCGCGCACAATTTCAAATTCGCATGGGTCGCCGCTGTTCCAGAACTTTGATATTTCCATGGGGCGCGAAAAGTTTGATCAGTTTTATTTTTTATTAATTCTTTTGTTTATGAAAATTTTGAAGTATATGATTTTTAAAGTAAATATTATCTTTCTCTTATCTTAATAACTAACCGAACCAATCATTTATAATGTTCTTGCTTGAGTGGAATGGAAGCTTCTAATGTGTCCCCTAAGGGTTAACATTTTTTTTGTACCTACTTCCCTATTCCTTTACACACCCCACATATAATTACTTGGTCGTGGGAGGGAGATCTATAGTTTAAGGTGGGTTCCAAACCAACAAGAGCAACAGCTTTAAGTACTTAGAGAACCTTTTTCTCTAGAGGTACCGGTCCCACGACTCTCAGATTTGGATTACCTCGTGTCTCAACTCTCCCTAGAGGATGTCTAAGTGCTTGATATCTAGGTGCTTGAGGATGTATAAATTATATTATTGCATTGCAAAAAAAATGGATTTAAACAGATTTTATTCTAAATTTCGTATTTCTGAACACAAAATACTTATAGAAATTATTTTTAAAAAATATAAGAATATTTTTCATAATAATATATAATTTGTTTCTTTGAATCCCAAAAACATTTAAATAAAAGCCATCTTCACAATTATAATTTCAATCAATAAATAAAAAGTGTTTGAAAAGTTAATTGAGTCACCACGAATACTTCGTGATTCACTCGTGTAAAAAACTACGATTTTTGCGGACGTTTCGTGAACATTGCAGTTCACTTTTTCAGGGCTAACCTGAAACTGAGGTATCAGGTTATGTTGTCCTTATGTATACTCTCTAAGATGCCTCTGATTGACCCCAGAGCGCCCCACCGTGGGGACTAGTCGAACCTGATTGGCCAATCAAGTCCTTTTATTTTTAAAAATCCGGGAGGACGGAACGCCAAATCGGATTGGTATTATATCCATTGTATCTATTGATGTTATTAGGATGTTTTAAGATTTCAAGTGCATTCTATATTTTCTGGGAAAGAAGTTCTGTATTTTTGCAATGACTGTTGTTCTTTCAAATAAGATGTTATGTCCTGTTTAAATATGGTGTTCAGCTAGTGCTGATTGTGTGAAATGTTTTAGCCTGACTTTACTCTCATGTTCCTTTATACGTTGGCTCACCGCTTTCTCGGTTTCTCCAATATAGACTTTGCCATAAGAACAAGGGATTTTATATACTCCTGGATCACTTAGGGGTGCCTTTTTGCCTTGAGAGTTATTTAGTAGTTGTCCTATTTCGCAGGTGGTTTAAATATGGTTTGGATGTTGTGCTTGTTGAGAATTATTCCTATTTGTTTTGTGACACCTTGGATGTAGAGTAGGGTGGTGGTTATTTTTCTCTTTCTTTATCGCATCATTTTTCTCTCTCTCGGTATCTGTTTGTATGCGTAGGTTTTCTGTAAACTTCATGTCCTAATATGTTATCAGATTTTTACATTCTCATCAAGAGAAGCTATTATATTTGTGTAAAATTTGACCCCCCCCCCCCCCCCCCCCGCTTTTGTCAAATGTCCAGGTTTTGAGACCCCCTGCTTCCGAAAAACAGGTTTTTACGAATGTGTAGGTCTGTCTGTCTCTGAGTGTGTATTTCTGTGTCTGTAGATTTTTAGTTTGTTAGCATGATAACTTGCGAAAGAATTGACAGGTTGGATTGGCCTTTAGTAAACTCTTTAAGTGTCCTAAAGTAAAGGTGAAGTTTGTTAGCTAGCTATTTTGGATACAAATTCAAAAAGTGAGCGTATTTTGAAAATTTTTGAGACCACTTTTTCCAAAATTCAAAAATTTTCTGTATGGATATTTATAGTATTTAAACAGATGAAAAATTTATCCTTATGACTTTCTTCAAAAAATCAAAAATTACCAGAGTTATAGCATTTACAAACTTAAAAAAAAACACCTAAATGGCCAATTTATGCCAAATAACGCGCGATATGAAAAAAGTCAAGAGAAGAAAAATGTTGCTTTTTGAATGCTTAACGAGATTATCATAACAACTTTCTGAATTTTCTTGAAAAATCAAAAAGTTAAATTTTGACAGCATTTAAAATAACTAAAAATTCAAAAATTACATTTTTCGGTCAAACCGTGCAAAATACGGTAAAAGATAAATTCAGCAAAATTCTGCATTTGAAAAAGATCACCAATTTATTTTCAAGCACTTTTTGATAGGATGCGTAGTTTTGGCTTTAATTATGAAAAACGTCATTAACAGTAAAAAAGTGTGTCTGCTGCGTGGGAACTTTCTTACCACTACTTTTGTCTTTTAATTTCTTTTTCGTCTCGTGTGTGGGATTTAAAAAAATTAAACTTTTCATATTTTTGATGCCATTTTTCATGATTTAAAGTAAAAACAGAACTATCAAAAAATTATACGTGACAAAGAAATCATTTTTCTATTCTCATCAGAGAAGGTATTAGATTTGTATAAAATTTGACCTCCCTAGTTTTTGTCAGAAATTCCACGTTTTGAGACCCCCTGAATCCGAAAAATACACTATTTCATACATACAATACTGTGAAATAAATTTTTAAAGTATTTTCAAATAGTCTTAAATATAATAATGCATTGTCAAAAATATATAGTTATATACGGAGGAGAGTACCGAAATATGAGATAGCAACTCTGGCGTGATTGTCGGAATTCTATATACTGAATTTAGAAGTAATAAAGGTCATTTTAAAGGAAATTTAGTTGGTCATAAGAAGCTCAAATAAAAAATTTTATTAAAATTTTTTTTTATGCTGAAAATACAAAAAATGTAAAAAAGTGATTTTTCTAAACACGTCAATCTATTCTCATAATATGGGATACCCTAGTAAACAGCTAATAAAATGCAAAATAAAGTATTATTTTTAATGAAAAACTTCACTCTATGTTTCCGAAGCATAAATTTACTGCTATTTAGATATATTTAGTGTTTGCAGTAGTCACAAACATTTTTGTAACCAATTTCCCCCGCGCAGCCACAGTGTTAGAAAAACCACGGATATCTCATATTATGAGAACCACACCGTGTAACTATGCACTTACTATGCCTGACCTGTACCATGAAAAACTTCAACACTATCGATATTTTCCTACTTATTTATTCAATCTCTCTCTCTCTCTCTCTGTGTATGTGTTTGTGTGTGTCTAGCTTAAATTACTTAATTCTAAGTATCTCTCTAGTTTAAAGATTGATTCTTTTTAGTTCATAGTCTCTTGGTTTTCTAACTTTTTTCTATTTCTATCCTCTTGGACTTTTTCTGAAATTTCATTTCGCTGTTTTCGTTGTTGCTTTTTAGCTTCCTTAGTTTTAGTTTTATCTTCTTTTAATTCCATTTTCCTAATTCCTAATCTTTCCATGCCTGCGATATTAAAGCATAGATAACTTTTTCCTTCATTTGCCCCCTTTGGTTCTGGGGCTAGAGGGAAACGCAAGATAATCTTGTATATTTCCGTTTTTGACACACTTCAAATCGATTTCTTGTACATGATTGGGTGAAATCGCTTTATACTTAAAATCTGTAGGTACGTGTATTGTTTCAATAATTGCATACTATCCTGGAAACTGACTACAAAACATATTTTCTCTCAAAACTGTTCAAATTTGCGTTATTAATTTTTAATACATAACAACTGGAAATCTTGTTTCTTTCTTAGAACCAACAGTTTTCAAATTGTAGTATATAAATTCATTTAAAGGGGTAAGGATTATTAGTTAACGCAATAATGGATATAAAGTCGATGCATCTATTCCAACTTAGTAAATGCAACTTTGTTTCACTAAAGCGGGAACCTGGGTTAAAAAAGATTATCATAAACTGCGCCTCCATCAGATAGATGAATTTTGGTTTTACTATCGCCGAGAAAACTATAGGCATCTGTCTTTGAAGCTTAACAACTCAGTCAACAAAAAATGCTAGCACAGCAAGAAAACAGTCATTTAAAAGCTGAAAGTGTTTAACGTTAATGAGCTTGAGGACGTTTAGGTAAAAAAATTTTTTTGCTTAGAAGACTGAAAAATGTAAAAAAATGTAAGGTTTTTTAGGTACATTTAAGAACAATCAGTTGCAGTTGAGAAATTTAGAAAATAATAAAAATTGTTGCTTAAAAGTACAAAAATGTGCAACTATATTATCTTCAGTTCTAATACAGATATTAAAGCGATTCAAACTGGAAACGGTAATTGATAGGCTCTATATTTATTTTCAATCGCCCGTAAGGATGTGTTAGTCTTATTGTTTGTGAAATGCGCGATATTTTTAGACATTCTTTTTTGTTTGAAAACAAGTGACAGAAATCAGGGGGGGGGCTCTTTTTTTTACTACCGACCGCTGGTGCCTTTCTTTGACCCGTGACAAGGTGCCATCCAAGCATTCAGAACTAGTGGCCGAAGAATGGCACCAGCGGTGGGCAGTAAAACATAAAAAGGGCCCCCCCTGCTTTCTGTCACTTGTTTTCCAACAAAAAAAAATGTCTAAAAATATCGCGGTTTTCATAAAAAAGAAGACTAACACATCCTTCCGGGTGATTCAAAATAAATACAGAGCCTATCAATTACAGTTTGCAGTTTTAATCGCTTTAATATCTGTATTGGAACTGAAGATAATATAGTTGCACATTTTTGTAGTTTTAAGAAACAATTTTCATTATTTTTCAAATTTCTCAACGGCAACTGGTTTACAACAGTTTCCCTCATACTCATGAATTTTTTCACATTTTTTCCATCGCCCCTTGTATAAGAAATAATGCTTTAAACTTGACTGTTCTTAAATGTACCCAAAATTTTTTTTTGACTGAGTTGTTAAGCTTCAAAGTCAGATGCCTATAGTTTTCTCGCCGATAGTAGTTGTGAATAGAAGTAGGGGAAAATAAGCAGGATAAGGCGGAGAAGGAGGAGGAAGAGGAGGAGACGATAATGATGTTGTTAAGCAGGTACTGAAATTATTAAATTTAGATGCAAAAATTAAAGTATCATATCGGCTCCCGGAAAACACCAAAAACTAAAGCAACTGTACATAATGCCTTCTTCCTGCGTACTAGATGTATCCCCACTCTTGGTGCTTCATCATTCTGTGAGCTTGATAAATCATTATTCTTAAATAATATTGACTTTATTCAAGTCTTAAATCAACATTTAAAAAAGAAAGAAATCTAATTTAATAACAATTCTCCAATCCAGTTAAACAGATAGGGATTTCTGATTAACATAATCGTTAACATACTTTTGTCTCGACTATGTGAACTTAGTAAACGTTGAATCTTGAATTATTCAAAATCAAGTTGAATAAACTCTTAAAATGTCTGTAGAATAATAAGAAAAAATAAAGCAGGAGGAGGAGGAAGAAAATTAGGAGGAAAAGGAACAGGTGGAGAAGTTAGAAAAGAAGAAGGTAGGGGAGTATATTTAGTACAATAAAATCCTCGAAGTGTTGGACTCAATGATTACAAGATTAGAATCTTAGTTTTTTTAGAAGTTTTAACGTATTCAAAGAGCCGTGAATATCTTTAAAACTGAATCAAATTCTTCTAAAATGTTGTGAAATACAGCATAATAAAACAATATTTGCTAAAAACATTTTCAAGATGCTTTTTTAGCAAATCTTCAAAATTCTTGTTTTATTTTGTCATGAATTGTAGGCAAATTATATTTATATAACCTAACAGCAAGCAAACAAAGAAAATTAAAATATATAAGTATATTTCAAATTTCTATTTTGTATTCAAAATTTTTTTCCCTTCGAATTATACTTTACCTAATTTGACCTTTTTTCACTAAAAATTTACCATTTTGAATGAATTTAACTATTGGGATTTAAGATTAACATTTTTTTCTCTGAGAATTTATATTTGTTGGTTGAATATGATATCGGCGGTAAGGTAAGATAAAATATATAATTTGGAATTATCCAAGCCTTTAAGATAAACAACCTTTTTGGCTCACCATCAGTTACTTTTAAATTTCTAGCTTCACCTCTTCTTTCTCTTTTTCAACACCTTTCTTCTTCCTCACTCGCTCCTATTAACATTTTCCTACGCGAGATAGCCTGAAAAGAGTTCACTTTTAAATTTTCGACCTTGGCTCGTCAGGCACAAACCAGTCTATTCTTCTCGGCTATCTCCATCTATCTCATTCCCACATTCTTATCTTTGCTCTGCACCCTTCCTGCAGCTTCCCTAGGTTTTTTCTACTACCCCCCCCCCCCTCGTCATCTCTCTACCCTCTCCCGATGACTCTCAACTGTCGTCTCCCCTTTAAAGGAATTGCCCGAACTGAACATTCTTTTTGCTAGCCTGGACGAGGTGTTTATTCCCACTTTCAGTTTACCGAAAAGTTTCTCGCCGTGCCTTTATACCAGGGACGACTAAGCGAGATGACATCTCTTTTCACCTTAAGTTGACTCGACACATCCCTAACACCACCCCTTTATCGACTTATCGAGAAAGTATCCTTTCCTTACTCGCATATCGCAACGTTGATCTTCCGTTAGTCACAGGAGGGCAGATCAGACAATTTAGTTTAGTTAGGCACTGCCTTGCCACCGCCCCACTTCCGAAAACATCTTCTTTCTCCTCGCGATGCAGCAAGGTTCCTAACTAGTTTAACTAGGCCCAGCCGCAACCCCGGTTTTTCCCCTGTTTGGGAAATTCTGCCCCCCTCCCCGTATTGAGCTTTCCCTATCACTATAAAGGGTGAGGTAATCAAATATTCATCTACTGGGTTAAGAATGACATAAGTAGTTAAACAAATCTGTTTAAAATTCATTTTTTAGGTTGAAAATTCATCATTTTAATTGAAATTTCATCTTTTTTGTTAAAAAATTATTCTTATTGGTAACTATTTGGTTAAAAAGTAACTTTTCCACTGAAAATTCATATTTCCAGTTCAAAAATTAAAATTTTTGGTAGAAAATTTATCTTCTATGGAACATTTTTAATATTTTTGGTTTAAAATACAACTGCTTAAAAAAACTACTTTTTGATTAAAGCTTCAACAATTTTATTGAAGCTTTGTCCCTTTTAGATGAATTCAACTTTTTCTTATTTAAAATAAAAATCTTACTGGATTTTAATATTAAATACCATATAACGTTAAGTGTTTATAATTAATATTTCTTGTATGAAAATTAAACTATTTATGCATAAAGGTTAATTTTTTTATTTGAATTTTGATTTGACATATCTAAAATTTTTTCAAATTTTCAAAATTTGAACGTTACTTACAGTTGCTTTAGTTTTCATTGTTGTTTGGAAGCCGACGTACTACTTTATTTTAAAATCTAAATTTAACATTTTCAGTACCTACTTAACTACATCATTATCGTATCCTCCTTCCCTTCCACCCCTTTTATTTACAACTAGAAGTAACATCGACCTATCAGATGGTGGCGCACTCTATGATAATCTTTGTTAACCCAGGTTCCCGTTTTAGTGAAAAAAAAGTTGCGCTTACTAAGTTGGAATAGTTGAATTAACTATATATCCGTTATTTCGACAAGTAACCCTTACCCCTTTAAATGGATTTATTTAACTACAATCTTAAAACTGTTGGTTCTAAGAAAGAAAATAGGATTTCCAGCTATTATATATAATAGCAGATTTTAATATACGTAATCAATACGTCATGTTAATGTATCTCCTTTTTTGTCGCAATTTTCTAGAATTGTCTAATTTAAAATCGACACGTCTAGATACATTTGAAATATAACGTGTTCATTTTGAAGCGTAAAAAAATGAAAAGCATAATTGGAAATAACCTTCGGTAAGATAGGTTCTTATAGTCTCTCAATTTAATTAGTTAGCTAGAAAGCAATATATCATCCTCAATTTCTACAGGGTGGACACGCTGGGGCTTACATACATGGCGAGTTGAATGCTACCCGAATTGCACAACAGCAGAGGAGAAGCCATTATACAGGGGTATTTTCAAATTTCGCACCTTTAAAGTTTCATTCGGATCGGCCATGCGGTCAAGTCCGTGCATCTTCGGATCAAGTTTACAATAATTTCCATGGTTGCGTTCGAAACTTCAAACGGATACAAGTGTCAAAACAATATAGGTTATGTTATATAGTAATTACAAATAATAAAAGTGTTTATTCATAATGAAGTGAGACATGTGAACTGAGAAGAAAGCGTCCTTTTTTTTGTGCCAATAACATTATAGAATGGCTGCTAAGTGACAAGTACTATAAAATAGCAATAATATTCTGTGCTTCCAGTGAGCGAAGAGTGAATGGTGTTTAACGCTTCTTTTTACTGCATAAAAAAGGTATGAATACACAGGATAGTTTTTAAATAAAGTGACTGAAATATTACATGCGTAAACTTTAAATTAACATTGCCTACATTTACTGACAGCGATTAGGGTAAACAGGTGAATCTGAACATAACCGCTTGAAGTTTCGAACGCAACCATGGAAACTATCATGAACTTGATCCGAAGATGCACGGCCTTAACCGAATGGCCGATCCGAATGCAACTTTAAAGGCGCGAAATATGAAAATACCCCTGTATAATGGCTTCTCCCCTGCTGTTGTACAATTCGGGTAGCATTTAACTCGCCATGTATGTAAGCCCCAGCGTGTCCATCCTGTATAAACTATATTTATTTTTGTATTTTTTAAATTTTCTATATCACTAAATTTTGATTTAAGAGTTCCAGAAAGTAGGTGTCATGTCATCACTGTATCATTTTTTCCCATGGTTGATTCACAGATTCCATGCATTAAATCCTAATACAGTGAAGACCCGTTTATTGCAGGACCCTTTTATCGCCTGACTCGTCTATTGCCAGATTCGGGACCCATTTATCGCGCGATACCTTACCTCCACTTTTTACTTTCACATCTCTCGGTAAACCAATAGCTGAAGGGCGGGCCTGGGTTGATTTTAAACTGAAGATTGCACTACGTATTTCGAATTTATCTGGCACGCGCGCATGGGAACAATTGCAAGCTCACATCGCTAGTGAGCGGACCAATCAGCTGCTCTCACTGAAAGGCGCCTGCCTTTCAATAAAGTGGTGGAAGCTAGTGAAATTTCTCCTTATTCTGCGATAAACGGGACCCATTCATTTCAGAAGCCTTTCAATAAACGGCTCTTTACCGTACTGCTGCATTTATTTTGATCATTCATGATACTTTATATCAAGTAAGTAAATTTTAACAAGAGCTTTCAAATTATATGTTCTTTATCTTAAATAGTCTATTTGGCATCCTAGCTATATCAATATAAAATTCTAAAACTATCACAGTGATCCACTGTTTCAAAAGGATCTCTTAAGGCCATGTGATGAGTGTAACAGCTGATCAAGTCAGCCCTAAGATCAATATTCTCCACCCATATTGAAAAATAAAAGTTTAAATAATGCGGAAATTTTTTTCGGGAAATGTTAATAAATATTAAAGGATCTTTGTGGCCTTTCAAAGAGTTAGAGGAAGAAAAAAGTTTATTTATGCAAGTAATGATTATCGACGGACACATTTAGGTTTTACAGCAGAAGTTTGACTTTTAACATTCTCTGACGGTAATCATGCAATCTGTTTTACCGACAGACCCCTAGAAGTTTGAAGTTGTCTACTCGCTGCACTAGTGCTGCTTTGACACAGCTGATACCAGACTGATACATATGTCAGACCAAATATGTTTATTTGCATTTCAAGTGCAAACATTAGTTTTTGCATTATTGGTGCATAATGTTCGTGAGCGATTTTTGTTGTTTTGTCCCACTTTGATAAATATAAACCTCATAACTAGCACATTGACAGCATTGTAAATTGCTCCATGTGGACGTAAGTTGGGAAGAAAAGTTCCACTGGTAATTTCTTCAAAAAAAAATTTTTCTCAAAATTTCCACAGGAACAAAGCAGAGATATGGACTTTATTACCTCCTCTTTCATTTCCCAAACTTTCAGAGCGATACCTCATTTCGTTTAGACGTAAGTTGGGAAAGAAAAATCGAAGACCAGGTTTGGTCACGTGACCCTCTCGTCGCATGGCCTTAAGAAACTGTTGGCATTTTTCGAGATTCATGCAGGCATTTTATGTGGGCTAATTCATTTGTTGAGGTATGCTGGGAAATTTGTAACTGGTTTCGACTCGCTCAGTCGCAACCCCTTCTGTAATATTGAAAATTTTGGAAGATTATTTTTCAATTAAAAGATTTTTTAAAACATACCTCTTTCTCTCTCTTTCTCTCTTTCTCTCTAGCCTATACATTATACATATAATTTTACTGTATTTACCTATTAAAAAATATCTCTCTCTTTGTCGTAATGTTCTAGAAGGTTCTAAAATTATATAAAAAAATGTTTGACCTTTGCATTAAATTAGTTATCTACAAAGCAAAATACCTTCCTCAAATTATATAAACGACACTAATTTTTGTATTTTTTAATTTCTATTTTACTGAATGTTGATTTAAGTGTTCCAGAAAGTAAGTGTTCATGTTATCACGGTACCATTTTTCCAATGTTTGATTCACAGTTTCCTGGCAATAGATTTTAATACTGCTAAATTAATTTTACCATGTATGATGCTTTATTATGAAAGATTATTTCTACGTTTCCTAGTCAGCTCTAATATTTATGTTGCTGAATTATTCAATAAATTCTAGAAAGAGCTTTGAAATTGTATATTTTTCATCTCAATTAGTTTATTTGAACTCCTCGATATATCAATATAAAATTATAAATCTGTTACATTGATCCATTGTATGGGAAAGGACCTCTTAAGAATCTGTTGGTATTTTTCGAGTCGCTCGATCGCAAAGCCTTCTGCAGTCTTACAAATTTTACTAAATTATTTTTGCATTCAAATGTTTTTCCAATACATCATTATCAAAAATATTAAAAGGAATGACGACTTTGAGAAATTCTGCCATGACCAAAGAACCGCCACTCGCCAAGGACGACTGTTGTTTGTCTCTTTTCTAATACAATATAGATAAGTGGGGGGGGGGGGGGGGGGGGGGGGGGGGGGGGGGGGGGGGGGAGCGAGAGAGTAATTCAATAGAAAATAATTGCGAAAACGATTGTTATTTCTATAATATTTCACTACATTTTTTTAAGAATAGTATAATATTATATTCATATTAGGTAGAAAAATGCAGACGTTATATTCATAAATATAGGAAAAAATGCAGATATTTTATTTTTAGTTGAAAATAACAGGTAATGTGAAAGTGTATAAACACTTTTACAAGGGTCCATTAAGATGAATTTAACTTAAGGGTACACTTTTTTTATAGAATACAAAACTTTCGCCGGAACCGTATCTGAAGGAATTCTATTTTTAATTTATAAAAATCAAAATACCCAGTTTTTCTCGAAAACGAAGCTAGATATGAAAAAAACTTATGAAAGCATAATTTTTCGTTGGAAAAATTGCTGCAAAAAGTTATTCGTAATAATTTTTATTCTCACTTCTTTTCATTGAAAATCTTGATTCTTTTACTTTAAGAGGAGAACAGTCGTTTTTACTCTTTTATACCATTGAAAAAATCAGAACAGACAAAATGTTTGTTTTTCGAATTATCTGAAGATATTTATTTATTTAAAAAATGTTATCGGCTAATTATAAAAAGTTATCAGTGTTAAAAAACATTTGAAGATGACCATATTTCTATCTTTTCTGCTGAAAATATTTATATCGAGAACAAAAAACAAAACAAAAAAAATTTATAATGAAGTAAATAAATCGTGTTTTTGAAAAAAAATGAAGTATTGTTGAAAATTATGAAGGAGATTTTTTTGTAGCAATTTTTCCAAAGAACAATTTAGCCTTCGTATTTTTTTATATATCGCTTTGTTTTCAAAAACACTGGGTTTTTCAATTTTTTTTTAATGGATTATATTCAAAAATAGCTCCGGCAAAAACTTCGTTTTATTATTAAAAAATACTTGTAAGACATCCCAGATACAAAATCAAGAGAAAAATTCTTGTTGATTTAATGTCAACGGAGCCATGATTTAACGTTCGCCCACGTTTGATTTTAAATGTTAATTGTTGAATTGTTGTTAATTTTTAAATCTTAAGGAATGAAATTCTTTAATCGTATAAATACTTCAAAATTCCAATGGTGAATAATGCAAATTTTGCAAATATTTACGTTCTGAGTTTTACAATTAATACATTCTTTTACTATTTACTATTTTAATTTTGATGTCTTCATATACCACTAAAGAATTTTGATTTAAAAAACGAATCTTTAGACAGTCAAAAGTCTTGTAAATTCTATTCACTCTTTCGTTTATTTTGTCTTCTTATCCGCTTCCTTCTTATGTTAGTTAACGTCTTAAAAATCCAAAAGAATGAATGAAAGTAACGAAAGCATTTTTGATTAAAGTCGAAACTTGATGTAGTATAATTAAAAATTCAACATTTTGGCTTCGAATCTGCTTCCATGGTTCGTTATATTAATTTAAACAAATAAATAATTAACTATGAAAAAATCTCACTCAGCAGTCTATAGATGTATGCAAATGCTCGAACGATATTAATTTCAGAAATTGTGGAAAAACTCTGAAGTTTTGCTCTCTCTCTCTCTCTCTCTCTCTCTCTATATATATATATATTTTACTTAATATTATCAAACAAATTTTTCTTTATGAATATTTCTATAAAAATAAAGTATTTTCAGATGTCAATTTTTATTATTTTGCCACAAAAACTATTCATGACTATGAATATTGCGTACTTTTTACTTATATTTTCGATGAAACATTAAATCAACGTAATTAAGCAATAACTTTATGTTGAGAGCATTAACGTTTAAAGAATTTCAAATTAAAAACGTTAAAGCATTTGCTGCAAGTAACATAGTAACTTTAGCTTATTTATAAATTAGTAGGGTCCGGATTTGATAAATTTTTAATTGATTTTAAACCGAATAAATTATAATTCTATGTTTTAGCAACTAGTGTAATTTGCGATAAAGTAGAGAGATTGTGTGATATATTGACCCAAATTCAGTACAACCCGAGTTACAGGGAGAGTGATTGGTACTTCAAAATAGTCATATATCAAGAAATATTAACAATTAAAACTGTTAAGCCTTTAATGATTTTGTGAACATTATTATTGTAAACCGAAAGTAGAAATTCGCCTCGATTAATGATATTTTGAATTCAAAGCTCTGATATTTAATTAAAATCCCCCGTTATTCAGGAAATGGAATTAAAATAGCAATAGACAAATTTTGATTTTTTGAAAATTATACTTATTAAGGTATAGATTACTCGCACCAAAAATAATCGGCTAGTGGCAACAAACGTTTGTTACAAAATAGCCCCTTTCTCAGTTTCTCTGAAGCTAGTTCCACCTACTTATAAATTCGAATTGTAAATTATGCAAGAATTACGGGCTCATTTAAGTATATAAAAGGCCCTACATACTCGATTGTGGGCAATTTAAGTTTTTTTTTAAGGAAATAGCCTGTATACTGACTAGATGCAGCTAAAATAATCATACTTACTTCATCCATCACGGGTTTTCTTATAAGTAAATGGCTTTGAATTAAAGCCTACAAGAATTATTAACCATGAAGTTGCAATTTCAGCCAATAAGTTGTTAATATTCAAATTTAGAATTTTGTGTTAAAAGTGTCCTTATTAATTTCGTGGCGTCGCACATAAATACAAGTAGTTTCCAAACAATCATATCGTATCGTTTATTAAAAAAATAAACATTTTTAAAATATCTTATTATTTTTCATTGGGAAAAAGTTTTCATACAAAAAAATTGGCCATACTTTTTCAACGAAATAAGACACTTTTTTATTTATAAAATTATATTCCTTCAATGATAACAGATAGCAGACAAGAGAAGATATTAACGGATTTCTAACATTTTGCAATACTTTTTTCGTATAGCAAGCATTTCATTCTCTTCCCCATCTCGAACTATTCGATTAATTTTAGCATTTTCGTTTGACGCTAGGCTAATTATAATATTCGGAATGAAAATGTATAATTTGTTTGCAAATTTAGTAAAAATAAAATGCGGGGGAAAACTGCGAATGAGACCGTATAGCAGATTAGTCTCGTCTCGGTAAAATAGGACCATAAAATTCTCACAATATTTGTCCAATTGTCATCGACAATAAATGCAATAAAATAATGAATTTGTAACTGATAAAAATCCTGGCTGGAGGATAAAGGCAACCCTCTGCCGAAGAGGTAACGTCGAGATCCAAACAAGTCTCCGTCTGATTTTACAACTGTGCCATCATAAAAATTTTGACTGATGTAGATGTTGTACTTTGTACTTTGGGGCCACTCTCCTTACCTCCTGCAATAGCAACCAGCCTCATGCACCCCTTCCTGATCAGTTGGATTCATTGACAGTAAATTTAATCTTTTGTGATTCGGGTTCCTGTTTGTAAGCTTTGGATTTACTTTATTACTCTAAAAGCAGAAGGTTTTTAACGTCAAAGATGCGCAAAATAAATTGGAATGAAAATGGTATACGACAAAATGTAGAGTAACTTTATTATACTCGGTTACTATAGGTCTTATTTTGTTTAACTTTATTGTCATTTAAGATGTCGGACGATTGTCTAATTATTCCAATTTCAAAGGCGTTGAATTTAAATTTATTAAATTTTAAAGATATTTAAACTAGGCATAAGAAATTTCTCTTTAATTGCATATAAAAAGAAATACTTTATAAAAAAACGAAGCCTTACCAAAAAAAGTATATAAAAATTAGCCAAGTGCTACCATGTGAATTTTTGAAATAAAAGTTAGCGAACTAATTCGGAAATAAATAATCAGAACATAATATATAAATAAGTTTTTTATAAAGTGCCCTGCAGGAAAATTTTTATTTTATTAATAACAAAAATTGGACACCGTGCAACTAAGAAGTATTATATTCTGCCACTGATCTCCCATACCCAGCAATTTTGTTTTGAAGTTAATAGCCTTCTAATATTCAGTCTCGCTAAGTAGTGTCATGTCTAATATTACTTTTCAAAATTTATTTAAAAAGCAGTGTAGGACTGTTTAGAGTTGAATTTCAATATATTTTTACCATTCACATTTTGTCCAAACTGCTTGGCCAACTTTGAGTTCATACATTCATATAGTTTTACTTGACAAATTTTTTTCATCATAGATGGTTTTGGTCTGATTTAAAATTTTTGTTTTGTTGAAAAAGAAAGGTTTTTTGTAGTTTAAAGGTAATTTAACTGATTTTTTTAAATTTACTTTATGAATAATAAATTTCAAGTAATAAATTATTTTATTTTATTCTAAGTTAATAGTGTCCAATGTTTAAATCAATAATGAAGCAATAAAGAGGTCTGCAATAAAAATTAGCTTTACTTTTTAAAAAATCCAAAATACTGATTTAAAACTTTATTTAGTTACACTGTTAGAAAAATCTGTATGAGGTTTAATATACATGTGTGTGAGGCAAATATTTACTACCACTACTGAAATGTAACATACGAGGGTAGTTCAATAAGTCCTTAGAATGACCAACAGATGGCGCGCGAATCGCTCCAAATCATCTGTTTTCAGTCAACACCACTCCCGACTAGATATA
>NC_046658.1:4830823-4834275 GCF_010883055.1 Belonocnema kinseyi
GACAGAAAGAGAAAGGCGAGGAGAGAGTGAGAAGGAAGATGGAAAAGGGGAAGAGAGAAGGCGCGCGTAGGAGTGAGTGAGAGGGGTTCTGGCGTACGTGATGGAGACCGTGACAAAGTTTTCGTGCGTAACGAAACCGGCGGCAGGCTCGCAGTTTTCGAAACCGGGGATTCCTTCGGGCCATTATGGTCGCGCAGGCACTGTTCCAGTAAAATTTTCATTTTTCTTGGACAAAAATGCACCTTCTTGGTTGAAAATATAACAATGGTGGGAAAAAGTCATATTTTTTGTTTTCAACTTTATCATTGAAAAATTCATCTGTTTTAGAAGAAAGTTGATCTTTCTTGAATAAAAATTCAATTGTTCGGTTGAAAATTCAACTCCTTTTTGAAATTTCTTTTTTGTTCTAAATTGCATCTGCTTATTTAAAAGAAAAATGCAACCTTTTCTGGATAAAAATTCTATTATTTTTTAGAAATCTTTTTTTTCTTTTAATTAAAAATTAATTTGTTTTAAGAGAAAATTCATCTTTCTTGAAAAAAATTCAAAACTATTTGGCATGAGATAATTTAACAATTTTGTTGGAAATTCATCCATTTGCGTGTAAAAAGAACGAATCTTTTTTTATTAACAATTATTTTTCCGCAGAAAGTGTTCTTTTGTTAAAAATCCATATGTTGATTTTAAAAAATCGAATTGGAATCTTTGTGGATGAAAAACCAACTAAAAAAATTAATAAAAATTCATCTGTTTTAATAAAAATTTCATCTTTTTTTGCATAAAAATGTAACTATTTCGCAGAGAATTCAACATTTTTGTTTTGCGTAATCCTTTTCGGTTAAAAATTTGTCTTTTTGGATTGAAAATTAAATTTTTTCGTAGAAACTTATTTTTTCTTTAAAAATTCATATTTTGATCTTAAAAAGGCAACTGAACTCTTTTCGAACAGAAAATTCAACTTTTAGGTAAATAATGTTAAACAAAAGAAATGCAAAATCGTTTCTAGATACTGTTAGGCTTTATCGAACCATGAAACGAATATCCTAAAAGAAGCATCTTTCTCCAAGCAAACCTTGGTTAAAAATACAGCATGTCCCCATAAACACTGATTTTTATACATAAGAAGTTACGAAACTGTTTTATTTTTCAATTTAAAAAAAGCAAGAAAGTAGTTTTGAGATGTTGGTTAGCTCTATTGGATCGCAAAAGGAGCACTTTGAAAAAAAGCATGTGCGAGAAAAGCCCTGGTCAAAGATAAGTAAGCACCAAAAAGCTCCAATTATAAAACATAAAAAGTTGCGTAACTGTTTTGTTGTTAAATTCAAGAGAAATGCAAGAAAGTACTTTTTAGCTATTGCTTAGCTCTATTGAATCGCAAAAAGAGTTCTTTGGAAAAAATTATCATGTGCGACAAAGCCTTGGTCAAAGATCGGCGCGCACCAGAAAGCTTCAATTATGATACATTAAGAGTTGCGTAACTGTTTCATTTTTGAGTTTAAAAGAAAAACAAAAAAAAAATTTTTGAGCTATTAGTTAACTTTATTACATTGCGAAAAGATCGCTTTAAAAAAGATAACTATGTGCGAGAAAGCCATGGTCAAAGGTCGCCGCGCACCTTAAAGCTTCAATTTTGATACATAAAAAGTAACCTTTGCAGCGATTAATTCTTATACAGAATTCATCATTTTTCACGGACAAACTTAAAAAAAAAACTAAAATCGACACGTGCTCTAAAAAGCAATGACGCCACGGGGACACCACACTATGAAGCATGGTACTTGCGCCAGCAATCATCATGGCACTTACGCCCATATGCACAAAAAGAAAATGCTGGGGAAAACTGCGAATGAGACCGTATAGCAGGTTAGTCTCGTCGCGGTAAAATACGACCATAAAATTCTCACAATATTTGTCCAATTGTCATCGACAATAAATGCAATAAAATAAAGAATTTGTAACTGATAAAAATCCTGGCTGGAGGATAAAGGCAACCCGCTCCCGAGGAGGTAACGCCGAGATCCAAAAAGTCTCCGCCTACTTTTACAAGTGTGCTATCATACAAATTTTCACTGATGTAGATGTTGTACTTTGTACTTTTGGGCCACTCTCCTTACCTCCTCCAATAGTAACCAGCCTCATCCGCCCATTCCTGATCGGTTGGATTTATCGACAATAAATTTAATCTCTTGTGATTCGTGTTCCCATTTGTAAATTTTTGATCTACTTTATTACTCTAAAAGCAAAAGGTTTTTGACATCAAAGATGCGCAAAATGAATTGGAATAAAAATAGTATTAAATTTTTTCGACAAACATATTAGAATCTATAACTAAACGATAAAGAAAGCGATTTCACGTGGCACAACTTTTTAAATTATTGCTATGTTTGTTACTACGATGTCTTAAATATGTGTATGTCGCAATATCGAAATGATCATATCTAAATCATCCTTTAGTTACTTTTAAACATCCATATGGCCACAAATACTCATTGGACAAGTAACAAAAATAATTTTTGTGAAAACCCTGCCCTTTTCCAACGTCTCGTGGGGACGGGAAGGCGCCCCGATGACCAGTAAAAAAATAATATTGGTCAAATCCCTACCTACCCATTTCCAATTTCTCGTAATATGATCGTTACGATACATCGTGAGAGACCCATATTTGAGACATGATAGTAATAAAAGTAACAATAATTTTTATATTTTGCCTCATCGAAGCGTTTCATTTACCGTTTAATTAAAGATTCCGATAGTTTTTTACCAACAAATTTTTTCATAGAAAACAAAGGTGATAAGTAACGACCCTATTCCGCAATCTAGACTGTTAAAAATAATATTAACTTTAATATACCCATGTGTATGAAAATTAATATACTAAGCATACGAAATCGCCATTAAGAGCGCGTATATTAAATTTCATAAACATTCATGTTAATCACTTACGAGAAAAATTATATAATTTCATTTTTCACAAATTTAAAATAAGTTTAGCTGTAATTTTCGATTCTAAATAAGAAACATGATACACTCTTTTTGTTAACCAAAAATAAAATTGGATTTCAAGTCGAAAAGTTTAATCAAGCAAATAAATAACAGACAGAACCTAAAATCAACTGTATTCGACTTAACTTTTGACCATTTAGAACGAATTTAAGAAAAAAAATTTACCCGTACATTGCACTTTCATTATAAGTTAACAACTGAGTCGACGAATTTTAAATTAATTATGTCATTGAGAATAATTGACAAGATTTAAAGAAATGAAAGCCGGTTGAGTTTTTACGCACATTGCTGTACTGATCTGTATATTATATTGAATACAAATGTATATTTAATTCACTACACCAATGTACGAGGGTAGTTCAATAAGTCCTTAGAATGAAGTATAAAAACAATTTTTTTTGGGTAAATTTTTTTTTATTTTTCAACATAATCTCCTTGGAGCTATATAC
>NC_046658.1:4834375-4836139 GCF_010883055.1 Belonocnema kinseyi
TCCCCCAGCAATACCCTGACTCGGGGTAGGTTACCGAGATCGGCCGAGACAGCGCTTAAGACTGGGGCGCGCTCGGTGTTGTCGGGGCGGCAGGCGCATCGGCTTCGGCCGCCCGGTCCCTCCAGTTTCCCGGAACCGCGGCAGCTTGTCTCGCCTTGATTACCGGGCACTCTCGATGAAAGTGGCGCCCCGGGCAATAATGGCATTGCGGCGGGGGCCGCATCGGGGCCGAGGTGGCCTCGGTGTGGTTTGACGGTGACTGCGCCGTTGTGACTACCCTGGCTTTGGATTCCTGGGTGGCCTTGTCGGGCTTTTCCTCGGTTTCATCGCTCTCGGCTTGCACTGCGCGTTCTACTAGCTCCTCGAAGGAGTTTATCTGCGCCGCTCGAAGTACTTTCCTGATTGACGGCTTTAGTGCTTCCAAAAGAAGTGATATAATCTGCTCTTCGGGTGCGGAAGGTAACAACCTGAGGGCGAGCAGTTATTTCTTTTGCAGGAAGATTCCGGTGGCCTCCTTCTCTTCCTGCTTGGTAGCGTATAGTTTGATGTGGAGTTTATTCAATGCGGCCACTCCCGCGAAGTGCTGGGTGAGCAGCGTTCTGAACTTGGCCCATGGCAGGGCCAACGTTTTATAGGCCTCATACCATTTTGAGCGCGCGGCGTTCACGATCCCTGTGGGTGCTGGCGTGCTCAGAATTACCGGTCGTGGGTGGACCGATAAAATTCCCGTGTCTGGGTGGAAGCTAGGGCCCGTTGGCTGCTGCCAGGTTGCGGTGAAGCCGGTGTTCCGACCTCTGTATTATCCATGGTGGACAGGCTGTGGAAGGGCACCACCGAGTTTTGGGGGTTAGACTCGGAAACCGGATGCTGCCTCGTTGAGATTGTTCTTATGGCTGGCCCAGCGTTGCCTCGACGCTTGGTTGTCGGTGAGCGTATCATTTAGACTCTTGGGGGGGATCGTTTCCAAAACCTTGGAATTTCTGAAAATTTTATTTTCGAGCCCCACGTTCGGGCCGCCAATTTGTCTCCTACCCCGTTGTCTGATTGGGAGACGGGTAGGGGAGGTAGAGGAACAGTGCGTAGTGCGTGGGAAAGGGGAGAAGAAGGATGATGAGGGGAAGCGGAGGGAGGAACGTGAGAGTGGAACGGATGAGAGAGGAACGGATGAGGTTTGCGGCGGGCTGAGGGGTCCGTTATCGCGCGGCGAGCCACCGGTCGGGGCGTTGCGTCCCTTGTGGCGGTTGGCCCGACTGGTGGGCGGGGCAGGGCTACCCGCTTGATGTCCCCGTGAGGAACTTTCGCCAGGCGGTTAAACCGTCCATGCGCGACAGAGGGCTGTGGGTGGTCGCCGAGTGCGGCTGTGCTTTGTTGTTGCTGTGGGGGAGGGAAGGAAGGGGAAGGAAGAGGATAGGAGAGAAGTTCCTGGGTCAGCGCGTGGGAGGCCCCATCTCGAGAAGATTCCACCCACCTGGTACGTGCGGGTGTGGGGCGAGAGGTTCGTACCCGGGTACGTTGTCTGGGTGGGGATGAGCACCGATGACGGGTGCCGCTTCTCTCACGGCGCGTATGGATCCCACTTCGATGCGCGGTGCTGCTGCCCTGTGTGTCCGGGCGTCCTGGGTGGAAGCGGGTAGCGCGGCCTCCTCGGCTTGCCGCGCCCGTCGTTGTCGCGTCCGGCGATTTAGTCGCGTCCTTCGGTCGGCCCTTGTCATGAAAGAGATTGCTCCGGCACGAATCCCTGGACCTAATATTCGGTGACAACGT
>NC_046658.1:4836239-4840306 GCF_010883055.1 Belonocnema kinseyi
CGGACACACCGGGCAGCAGCACCGCGCATCGAAGTGGGATCCATACGCGCCGTGAGAGAAGCGGCACCCGTCATCGGTGCTCATCCCCACCCAGACAACGTAACCGGGTACGAACCTCTCGCCCCACACCCGCACGTACCAGGGGGGTGGAATCTTCTCGAGATCCGTCGCGGCCGGGACGAGACCCGCGCGTTAAGAAGCCATTTCGCGGACGGCATCTATACCTTCGGGTACCTCGATTCGTGACCGAGCCCAGGTACGTTTTCCCACCAGTAAATCTGGTTTGTCGGGCGGACTCTTCAGCCGCCGGACCCAGCAGACCGGTGGTCCTGGACTGCTCGAAATCTCCACCCTGTCCGTGGGCACTAAAGGTTCCCCCGTCACAGCCACTTCCGGAACCGAGGGAGTTGATGGAAATTTGCGAAACTTCTCTCCTATCCTCTTCCTTCCCCTTCCTTCCCTCCCCCACTCTCTCTGTCGCGCATGGACGATTTAACCGCCTGGCGGAAGTTCCTCACGGGGACATCAAGCGGGTAGCCCTGCCCCGCCCACCAGTCGGGCCAACCGCCACAAGGGACGCAACGCCCCGACCGGTGGCTCGCCGCGCGATAACGGACCCCTCAGCCCGCCGCAAACCTCATCCGTTCCTGTCTCATCCGTTCCACTCTCACGTTCCTCCCTCCGCTTCCCCTCATCATCCTTCTTCTCCCCTTTCCCACGCACTACGCACTGTCCCTCTACCTCCCCTACCCGTCTCCCAATCAGACAACGGGGTAGGAGACAAAAAATTGAATTTTTATCCTGAAAAGAAGAATTTTCAACAAAACAGTTAAATGTGCATCCAAAAACAATATCTTTTAAAAAAAAATCATTACATTTGCCAACAAATAATACAATTTATAGCTAAAAAGATAATCTTCAGAAGAAAGTTTTTGCAACAATTGCGTTCAAGAGGAAGGACTCCCCCCCCCCCATAACAAAGCATAACATAAGGTCTCACCCCGCCTCCTCTGACCTGCTACGTAAGGTAAGTACAAACGTCAACCTTAAAAATGTTCCGTTGACCGATCCCAGGTTTTGCAAGTATTTTGTAACATTGCATAAAAATCTGAAAATTGGTAAATAACGAAAACATTGTTTTCCGAAAAAAATAAAATGATAACATGTTTCTTTAACTAAAACTGAAAAAATTTCAGGTTCGACATATTCAAGTGGGTACAAAATAAATGCAAAAGATACAATCAAACAACAATTTTTTTGGTACATTTTCAAATTCAAAATAAATCTAGGCTTCCATTGAAAGGGATAACAGAAGATATTAGACGATTTCAAACTTTTTTTTTGTACTTTTCTTTTGGATGTCAACACTTAGATATTTTTTTATCTCATTTTAGATCATTCGTTTAATATTAGAATTTTCAGTCCGCCCTGCCGTACAGGTCATAGTCTAAACTCTAAATTTAAAGTCTAAAGGTAGGTGAAAATGTTTTTTGAATTTTTGTTTCAAGGAAAATGTAGAATTTTTTGTTATATCTATCAAGATGACAATGCTGGGGAAAACCACGAATCGAGACAGCCTGGCTTGTTAGTCTACTCACAGTACAAAAGAAGCATAAGGTTCTCACAATGGGCAGATGACAATTCCGCCACAGCTACCTGTGTACCGTTCCCCCACTACGCGGCGTCTACTGACCCTGTCGAGCTGCTGCCAGTGAGCTTGGTCAGCGGGGAGCATTTGTCCCTAATGAGGCCTAAAATATGGAATATAAAATTTTTTAAATTTCCCACTTAGTAAATCACAAATATGATATTCGAAATCTACGAATTATAACGATTCCAACGATATGTTGTTTGACTCACAGAGTTGAAAAAAAGTTTATACATGTTTGACACAAAAGATTATATGTTCCTTCGTTTAGAATATTTGGTGGCCCTGAAAAGGGCCTGTTTAATTTGTAAATACGCTATTATACTACTACTACTACTAACATCTAGAAAAAACGTTCTGATTATAAATGATTGCATAAATTCCACTTAATCTTATCAATAGCGTATGCGATCAGTTCAGTGGATGCGATAATATGAAGATACCGATTTTACAAAATAGAAACGAGAAATCTTTCCGAGTTCGTAACCATCAATCTGATTTTGAATAAATTCACGCTTGTTCTTGGAGTAAGAATTCTGGTACTGGAAAGGTGAATCAATGCTATTGCACTTGAAGTAAGTTCCCGTTTGAACTTCGAGCAGAGTTTCAATAGTTTTGAAAATTGAAGGATGTGTGTGACAAAATGAATTGTTAAAGTGAGAATGCAACGATTCACACGCATTCGTTGTCCGGGTTGGATCCGCAGTTCTTTCCGACCAGATTTTAGGCGGAAAAGTGCAGTCATCTTTTAGATACGTGTCTATAAGATAATACGCGAATTTTATCACTCTCTCATCATATGTCATGATCGGTAATAGTTCAAAAGCGAAAAAATGTTTGACTTCCGTGTCATTTAAAAACATTAAACCGAAGCAAATACGTAACCAGCTACCAATTTCCGAATCTTTGTTTTTATACTCCGTAGTGAGACCGAGCTGCTGCACTTTCCGATACCACGCCTGCGATAAGTGAAATCTGCACCCGATAATTCGCGCACTGGACCACACTTTTTTTGCAGCATTTTGCAATCCTATCCGGAATTTCCCAAATTTTTCCCAAATTAGGGTAAGACTGAAACTATTCATCCTTTTGAAAAGTGCAAAATTATTAAGGGACAAGTTTGAGAAATGCGTTTGTCTGGGCAATAAACAAAATTTATGATATTTCAATACTGGAAAATTTTCCATAAAATTGTACATAAAATTGAACATAAAAATGAATACTAATTCTTTAATTGTTCTTTAATTGTTAATATTCCATATTTTAGGCCTCATTAGGAACAAAGGCCCCCCGCTGACCAAGCTCAGTGGCAGCAGCTCGACGGTGAGAGGGGAAGCCGCGTAGTGGGGGACGGTACAAAGTAAAAGCTTCAATTTTGATACATAAAAAGTAACCTTTGCAGCGATTAATTCTTATTAAGAATTCATAATTTTTAACGGACAAACTTAAAAAAAACTAAAATCGGCACGTGCTCTAAAAAGCAATGACGCCACGGGGACACCACACTATGAAGCATGGTACCGGCGCCAGCAAGCATCGTGGCATTTACGCCCATATGCACAAAAAGAAAATGCTGGGGAAAACTGCGAATGAGACCGTATAGCAGGTTAGTCTCGTCTCGTTAAAATAGGACCATGAAATTCTCATAATATTTGTCCAATTGTCATCAGCAATAAATGCAATAAAATAAAGAATTTGTAACTGATAAAAATCCTGGCTGGAGGATAAAGGCAACCCGCTCCCGAGGAGGTAACGCCGAGATCCAAAAAGTCTCCGCCTACTTTTACAAGTTTAAAGAAAGCGATTTCACGAGGCACAACTTTTTAAATTATTGCTATGTTTGTTACTACGATGGCTTAAATATGTGTATGTCGCAATATCGAAATGATCATATATAAATCATCCTTTAGTTGCTTTTAAACATCCATATGGTCACAAATACCCATTGGACAAGTCACATGATATTTGAGACATGATTGTAACAAAAGTAACAATAATTTTTATATTTTGCCTCGTCAAAGCGTTTCATTTACCGTTTAATTAAAGATTCCGATAGTTTATTGCTAACAAATTTTTTTCATATAAAACAAAGGTTACAAGTAACGACCCTATTCTGCAATCTAGACTGTTAAAAATAATATTAACTTTAATATACTCTCTTTCTGTTAACCAAAAATAAAATTGTATTTCAAGTCGAAAAGTTCAATGAAGCAAATAAATAACAGACGTAACCTAAAATTAACTGTATTCGACTTAAATTTTGACCATTTAGAACGAATTTAAAAAAAAATTACCGGTATATTGCACTTTCATTATAAATTGTGGGTCCGGATGCAATAAGGGCACATAAAATTTTTTCGTGCGAAAACGAAGTCCCCTGGAGGCTTTAGAAAAACTTTTCGAATTTTAATTTTCAAAA
>NC_046658.1:4840406-4854218 GCF_010883055.1 Belonocnema kinseyi
AATTAAAATTCGAAAATTTTTTCTAAAGCCTCCAGGGGACTTCGTTTTCGCACGAAAAAATTTTATGTGCCCTTATTGCATCCGGACCCACAATTAACAACTGAGTCAACGAATTCTAGATTAATTATTTAATTGAGAATAATTGACAATATTTAAAGAAATGAAAGCCGGTTGAGTTTTTACGCACATTGCTGTGCTGATCTGTATATTAAGTTTAATACAAATGTAGATTAAATTCACTACACCAATGTATGTTATATTTCAGTAGCGGCAGTGCATATTTGCTTCACACACATGTATATTAAACCTCATACAGATTTTTCTAACAGTGTAACTAAATAACGTTTTAAATCAGTATTAAAATTTACTTATTATACTTCCAAAATATTCGATTAGAAAACTGGATTTTTTTAAAAGTAGAGCTAATTTTCCATTGTATACTTCTTTATCCCTTCATTATTGATTTAAACATTGCACACTTTTAACTTAGACTAAAATAAAATAATTTATTACTCGAAATTTATTATTCATGAAGTAAATTTAAAAAATCCGTTATATTACCTTTAAACTATAAACCTTTCTTTTTCAACAAAACAAAAACTTTAAATCAGACCAAAACTATCTATGATGAAAAAAATTTGTCAAGTAAATCTATATGAATGTATGAACTCAAGCTTGGCCAAGCAGTTCGAACAAAATGTGAATGATAAAAATATAATGAAATTTAACTCTAAACAGTCCTACACTGGTTTTAAAATAAATTTTAAAAAGTCATATTAGGCATGACACAACTTAGCGAGACTGAATATTAGAAGGCTAATAACTTCAAAACAAAATTGCTGGGTATGGATGATCAGTGGCGGAATATAATACTTCTTAGTTGCATGGTGTCCAATTTTTGTTATCAATAAAATAAAAAGTTTTCTGCAGGGCACTTTATAAAAAACTTATTTATATATTATGTTCTGATTATATATTCCCGAATTAGTTCGCTAACTTTTATTTCAAAAATTCACATGGTAGCATTTGGCTAATTTTTATATACTTTTTTTGGTACGACTTCGTTTTTTTGTAAAGTATTTCTTTTTATGTGCAATTATAGAGAAATTTCTTATGCCTAGTTTAAATATCTTTAAAATTTAATAAATTTAAATTCAACGCCTTTGAAAATGGAATAATTAGACAATCGGCCGACATCTTGAATGAGAATAAAGTTAAACAAAATAAGACCTATAGTGGCCGAGTAATAATAAAGATACTCTACATTTTGTCATATACTATTTTTATTCCAATTAATTTTGCGCATCTTTGACGTTAAAAACCTGTTGCTTTTAGAGTAATAAGGTAGATAAAAAATTTACAAATAGGAACACGAATCACAAGAGATTAAATTTACTGTCGATGAATCCAACTGATCAGGAAGGGGTGGATGAGGCTTGTTGCTATTGGAGGAGGTAAGGAGAGTGGCCCAAAAGTACAAAGTACAACATCTACATCAGTAACAATTTTTATGATAGCACAGTTGTAAAAGCAGGCGGAGACTTGTTTGGTTCTCGACGTTACCTCTTTGGGAGAGGGTTGCCTTTATCCTCCAGCCAGGATTTTTATCAGTCACAAATTCATTATTTTATTGCATTTATTGTCGATGACAATTGGACAAATATTGTGAGAATTTTATGGTCCTATTTTACCGAGGCGAGAGCAACCTGCTATACGGTCTCATTTGCAGTTTTCCCCAGCATTTTCTTTTTCCTAAATTTGCAAACAAATTATACATTTTCATTCAGAATATTATAATTAGCCTAGCGTCAAACAAAAATGCTAAAATTAATCGAATAGTTCGAGATGGGGAAGAGAATGAAATGCCTGCTATACGAAAAAAGTATTGCGAAATGTTTGAAATCCGTTAATATCTTCTCTTATCTGCTATCTGTTATCATTGAAGGAATACATTTTTATAAATAAAAAAGTGTCTTATTTCGTTGAAAAAGTATAGCCAATTTTTTTATATGAATACTTTTTCCTCGTGAAAAATAATAAGAAATTTTAAAAATGTTTATTTTTTTAATAAACGATACGATATGATTGTTTGCAAACTACTTGTATTTATGTAAAACGTCATGAAATTAATAAGGACACTTTTAACACAAAATTCTGAATTTGAATATTAACAACTTATTGATTGAAATTACAACTTCATTATTAATAATTCTTGTAGGCTTTAATTCAAAGCCATTTACTTCTAAGAAAACCCGTGATGGATGAAGTAAGTATGACTATTTTAGCTGCATCTAGTCAGCATACAGGCTATTTTCGATAAAAAAATTAAATTGCCGACAATCGAGTATGTAGGGCCCTTTATATACTTAAATGAGCCCGTAATTCTTGCATAATTTACAATTCCTCACGAAGTATAATTTTCAAACAATCAAAATTTGTCAATTGCTATTTTAATTTCATTTCCTGAATAAAGGGGGATTTTAATTAAATATCAGAGCTTTTAATATAAAATATCATTAATCGAGGCGAATTGCTACTCACGGTCTACAATAATAATGTTCACAAAATCATTAAAGGCTTAACAGGATAATTCGTACATATGTTGACCCCTTCCCCCCCCCCCCAATATTGGTCACTTGCTTAAAATTTTAATAATTTAGAAATATTATTCAATAAAATTATGATAAACATTGTTCCCAGACACTTCACGCTATTTATTATAAGTTTTAATTGTTAATATTTCTGAATATATGACTATTTTGAAGTGCCAATCACACTCCCTGTCACTCTAGTTGTATTGAACTTCAGTCAATATATAACACAATGTCTCTACTTTATCGCAAATTACACTAGTTGCTAAAACATATAATTATAACTTATTCGGTTTAAAATCAATTAAAAATTTATCAAATCCGGACCCTACTGATTTAAAAATAAGCTAAAGTTACTATGTTACATGCAGCAACGGTTTTAACGTTTTTAATTTGAAATTCCTTAAACGTTAATGCTCTCAACATAAAGTTATTGTTTAATTACGCTGATTTAATGTTTCATCAAAAATATAAGTAAAAAGTGCGCAATATTCATAGTCATGAATAGTTTTTGTGGCAAAATAATAAAAAATGACATCTGAAAAGACTCCATTTTTATAGAAATATTCATAAAGAAATATTTGTTTGATAATATTAAGTAAAATATGTGAATTGAATATATATATATATATATATATATAGAGAGAGAGAGAGAGAGAGAGAGAGTGAGTGAGAGAGCAAACCTTCAGAGTTTTTTCACAATTTCTGAAATTATATGGTTATGGTTTCTAATTTTTTAAAGAGTTTTCAAATATTCAACTCGGAAATATTTCATGATATTTTGCATGATTTCAGTACTTTTTAAGGTTTTTAAAGGCTTTCCATAAGCTATTTTAATGAATTTCCGAGGATTAAAAATGAATTTATAGGACTTTAAATGTTTCAATCAATGAACTGTCTATGGTTACGGAATTTTCCGTAAACTTGTCTCTGAACGGACTGGATAATGGGTTATAGTTACGGAAAAATTCGGAACTGTAGACATTGCTTTCAGTAAAAGTCCACGGAATTCATGTAATTTATATTTAATGGGATTACAGGATATTTGAGATCCATGAAGCTGGAATTACCACATAAAAATGTCGACATCGGCAATATGCACGAATTTAGTGCTAATTTAACTGCAAGAATAAAAAAAGTCTTACTAGCAGAAGTCAAAGAAACGTTTTAAAAATGTTTTGAAACATCATACATAAATTGAAATAAATAAACTTACCTTTTTCTACATGACCACTTTGTAGACTTTCTTTTTCCTGAAGTTTGGTAGTGACCGGTGGTCCTTTCATAGAATGTTATATCGGCCATGTTTCCGCAACAATGTTCATTTAAAGTTATAAACTTCTCTGAACAAAGGTTGTCACAAATTCACTTTTTTCACGTATTTTAGAATTTTTCACCTTCTTTTAAAATGTTTATAAAATGTACAGGTTGGGCATAAACAATAGCATTTCAGTTTTATTTGACACAAATGCGCGTGTGAACCGTCGCAGATGTATGAACAAAAATAGAAATCACTTTTTGCTTGTAGTAAACGTCCTTTCATTTATGTAAATATAACACAATCACTATGAGTATTGCAAGTCATCGACTTGTTGCATAACGAGCGATCATATTATTGAACGAAAATTTCGAATGAACATACTCAGTGTACAAGAATTAGAGTGGGAGTGAACGAATTGGGACTGTTATGTCGAATAGCGACAGTCATAGACCAATAGCAGAGCGAGCTTTCAGATCAATTGTTTCTCTAATGGGCTTTTGTCATGTGAAAAGAGGATCATGGGAAACTTTCATGTTTATTTCCTGCAAATTTCATTGTTTTCTGTATTTCACGGGGGCAATGCTTTCAGGTAAACCGTTTATTGAGGCTACATTTTATGGGCCATTCTTTCAGCTACTTCAGAACTAAGAATTTATGGCTACAATTCAATATCATCATAAATTCAGGAAATCTGAAATGCTATAAGTACCAGATAATAATCAGTAATCCATGAATCACAAATCAGCAACAAAAGCAGCACAAGATACAGGACAGATAGTTAGACTTTTTTAATTTGTACATAATTCAATTCCAGTATATTAAATTTACTGTTTAAATTGTACCAAGTTGCTTTGCTTTCTGTAAAAAGAATTGCTTTCAACATTTACGCTCATACAAATCATTAAAAAAATGATAAATCGAATTATTTAATCCTCCCTGCCTAGACTTTAATTTATCTAGATCAAATTAACGTATCAGGATAATTTTTTTTATCTATAGCTAAACGCCTTACAAAAATAAGTATTGAAAACCTGATTAGATAAATTCAACATATTACTATAAATATTATCATAAAGCTGAAATAACTATACACCGAACCGAAAATATCTCCCTGTAAAATACACTAAGTCTATAGGCTGAAAGGGATTATTTTGAAAATGATTTATTCTAATTAGCAAAATATGTTTGATAAAATTCTTATTTTCTTAATTTTTATAGTTGTAAGGATGCAAAGCTATACAAATATTTTTCAGTTGAAATAGTATCATTACTATGAGCATAAAAAAGATTCCGTGGCACGGTACACGTGAGAAACAATGTATTGGCATCCCATAAAACAAAAACTTAAAATTAATTAAATTAACAATATAACTAATCACAAAATAATTTTCTTAAAGATAAGAGCTACCTTTCTGACCTCAAAAAAATGTAGCAAGTAAAAAATTCTTGAAAACATACATATAATACTAGCCTAATTTGACAACAAGTTTCCGATGTATATGCGTGCACTCCTGTACTGTACTACTGACTAACTAGTAGAAAAAGACATGCGTGTCGGAGCGAGACACATATGTGAAGAGTCATTTAGCTACATATGGTCAGAATTTTTCGCAGGAGCTGGCTTTTCGTTCAGACTTAAATCTCGGAATTATTGTTTATATGCTAATTTTCTACACAAGTTACTTCTTTTAAACCTTAGTTTACGATACGCTTTCCAATAGCGGATTGTGTTTAAAAATTTAAAAAAATGTTTAAAACCTATTATTGAAAATATTGGCCGTATTATAACTACATTTTTTCATTTTAAAAAAGTGCAAAGTATTAAATTACACAAGCAATCACGATCCTCAAGCCCCAAATAACTTATTTTGAGGAAAGAACTTTGGGCGTGCAGCGATAAACGATTTTCCTCTATACCTTTCTAATAAGATATCTGGAAGGATATCGTAATGAAGATGGCAACTTTGTATCTGCCTTTCAGATACTGGGTCTCATAACCGATATATTTATGTTTACTGGAAATCCGCATGGACTTTATTGTCCATTGTCGTATTACTATGCTTCCCGCTTATATGACGCCTATTTGGTAATAGTTTCTCATCAGTCTAATCCATGTGAGGGGGGTGACTAAACATTCCCGAAAAAGAAAGCATTCCACCTAAAAGGTTACCGATAGTTTCTAATGATAGCAAATTAAAATACTCCTTATAATGGATGCGTGAAGCTACCTTATGCCGAGGAGTCAGTTCTAAGCTTGTATCAATATATACTAATAAAGCGCTTGAAGTCAGAGATTGACTTCAAGCTCACACAAAAAAAAGTCAGTTACACAATTTACCGCATAACATTGGCGATCCTGCCAAGATCAGCATTTCGACTTATCCGATTTTACGAAATCATTACAGACTTTTTGACATAAAACTGATCCGCAACGACATCTGGAAAGAGGAAAAAGGAATTTTACGAAATTCACTAGATGCTAGAGCTCCGGTATTATTCTGTGGATAATCCCGTTAACCAGAAGCAGTAAGAAGAACTGAGTAAAACTGGAAGTAACAAACTCCATGCTACGTAAACTCAATCTTCCAAAACTACAGCACGAGACCCGCAAACAGGCGGAAGAGACGTCTGTCTAGCAGCAGTTTAGCAGCAAAGAATTCAGAATAGCTACAGCTTAAGCAGCCGACACGTCAGCAGTCAGAACGCCCACCGCCAGAAGAAAGAAGAAATAAACAAAGAACAAGTAAAACGCCAGCAGTTACGTCAGCAGGCCGATCACCGCTTCAGATAGTCGACATCGCAGATTCACGGACCTCGACAAGACTTTTGTAAAAGCGAATCACTGTACTATAAGTTTTGACTTAGCACATAAGTAGGTACAAATCGTAAAAGCTAATCTTGAAGAGTGCAAGTCCTCCTTGCTGTGTGCAGAAGGAAACGAATGCGAAACTGAAAATAAATAGTTTAACATTCGGCGAGGCAAAGTTTCAAGATTAGGGTAAGTTATACTCCTGGTGCTCTAGAGCACTGCCTTTCCTCAATAAAAAAAAAATTACTTTGGAATCAGAGAAATTGTATTAGACGATATGCTTGCAATTGGAACAGCTCCTGCAATCACTTCCTTCTCACCAGCGAAGGATATGATTAGAACAATAAAAATACTGAATGAAACTAATGGTGCCGGTATTCACGAGTAGATAAAAAGCGTAAAAAGAGCCCGTTTACGCCGTGACAACCCAGACTTACTGCTCGATTTTGTGGTAGCTGAAAAAATTAAAGACTATGCCGAACAAGCTATACGGCATACACCAATAGGGAATTTTGAAGAATTATACTTAGCTTTGGAAACAAACCTAGGAGTACAAAGCTCGATTAAACTATGCCGAGCTAAATTGGACATAATTAGACAGGGTGGAAACGCCGTACAAACTTTTAGCCAATTGTTCATAGCCGCTTATAACGAATTAGTATACGCGGTACAGGCAGAGTATCCATCTGGGACGGAAAGGAAAATGGCTCTAAAAATAGAAGAAAACAGCGCGATTGAAAGATTTGTAATGAGTTTAAGGGATGATATAGCATCACCAGTTAAACTCATGAGACCCGCGACCCTGATTAAAGCACTCCTGGAACCCCTAGAAGCAGAAGCTTGGCAAAGAGAAGGAAATAAAGATAGGATACTAAGACAAAGCCAACTGCCTAGACATAGTCAAGTGCCTAGACAGCCACTGAAATTTCAACCTCGACCTACAGTATTTAGGCCTTGGCTAACACGACATCGAATCAGCCCAAGGTACCCAACGCGAACCTCTCGCTAGCCGAAAGATCTAAAATGTGCTGCCATAAGTGCGGCTAATCGGACATTTCGCCTCCCAATGTTATAGTAAACAGCAAGGTTTTCACCCAGGTTCAGCACAAAATCGACCCCCACAAATCAAGACAATTCAGGAAAATCAAGAAGAATATTTAGAACAAGTGGAAATGACAGAAGAAGAGATAGCAGAGCAGAACCAATGCGATGAACAAGTAGAGTGTCAAAACTTTGCGGAATACTACAATCAATCCATGGAAAACGAAGAGACGAAACAATTTACAGACTATCAGTAGATAGCAGAGCAGCCATCAATTTAATTAAACGATACTTTCTACAACCGGACCGAAAAACATTCAAATACAACAAAAAATTTTCCATGAGAGATGACCATCATGAATCATCAGAAGCAACGTACCTAATCTACTGGGGAAGAAAACAATTGTTCCATGTAATAGAAGACAATTTCCCTTTGATAGAAGATGGTAGAATAGGTTTATCTTTTTTCTACAAATATCCAAGGTATGCCATAACTCAAAATTACCTAGTTATTGACAAATACAATTTACCACTACATTTCGAAGGTGATTGCATTTCCGGAAACACAACTAAAATTTACAAAATAACGATGGAAAGTGGGAGGACCAAACAGTATGGGTAGAAGAACAAAAAGAGGTTCCCGTTGGTATATACACTATTTCTAATAAAGAACTAATCATATCATACCATAATTATGAAAAAACACCAGCCAAAATCTCTCAAACAATTCCATTTTAAAGAATAGCATCTATAAAAACACGGGTCATAGTTTCAGAACAAAAAGGGGATGATAGCACTAATAATTCTACCCATCATCATTACATGGAACGCATTAAGAAACTGTAAGATAGATTGAACCTAAACCACATAGAACCAGAAATCAAAGAACAAGTAAAGAAAATCCTACTACAATACGTAGACGTATTAACGTTAGAAGGAGACCCCTTACCGTGCACCGATTTAACGGAACATAAGATCATCCTTAACACGGGCAAAATAATAAACTTAAGATCTCACAAAATTCAAGAAGCCCATAGAGAATTCGCGCTAGAGCGCACACATGAATTGCTGCGGAAAGGAATTATAAGAAACTCCCAATTACCATTCAATTCACCAATATGGATTGTACCCAAAAAAGGAGGAAAGCTTAGAATGGTAATAGACTACCGACAGATAAATAAGGAAACGGATCTAGACGCTTACCCCTTACCGGTCATAGACGATATATTGGACCCACTCGGATCAACAAAGCTTTTCTCAGCATTCGACATGAGTGCAGGGTTCCACCAAATACCGATGCAAGAAGAATAAACAAAATACACGGCCTTCTCAACGAGTCAAGGTCACTTTGAGTATAATAGGCTACCGTTTGGTTTAAAGAACAGTCCAGCAACTTTCCAAAGAATGATGGACAACGCATTTAGAGGCCTGATAGGAAAAGTTTGTTTTGTATACATGGACGAGATCGTAGTATTCAGCAAAACGTTAAAAGAGCACAACGATAACCTGGTAAAAGTATTAGACAGAGTAAAACAACTAGGCTTAAGATTAGAACCATCAAAGTGTGAATATTTAAGACCAGAATTAGAATATCTGGGCCACCTCATCACAGCAGAAGGAGTAAAACCGAACCCCGTAAAAATCCAAGCTATCAAAGAATTTAAACAACTAAAAACATCCAAACATATTCAATCATTCCTCGAAATAGCAGGGTATTATAGGAAATTTATAAAGAACTTCTCCGCGATAGCCAGAACACTGACGAAACTAACACAAAAAAAGCATTTGAAACATTAAAAAATGTCCTGACAAAGGAACCCGTACTGAAATTCCCGAATTTCAAAGAAAAATTCACATTGACCACGGATGCATCAAACCAAGGCCTCGGCGCAGTGCTCTCCCAAAATGGACACCCCTGCCTATTTATAAGCAGAACCTTGAACAAGGCAGAAGAAAATTACAGCACCTCAGAGAAAGAACTCCTCGCAATAGTGTGGGCCATGAACAGACTTCGACAGTTCCTGTTAGGAAAGAAATTTACGATTCGAACAGATCACAAGGCACTCATCTAGCTACATAATGTTAAAGATCCTAGCTCAAGATTGCTCAGGTGGAGGCTGCGTCTCGAAGAGTACATATATGAAATCGAATATGTAAAAGGAAAAGAGAATAAAGTGGCTGACTGCCTCTCAAGATTATTCAGAAAACCCTGACAACCCTAACGAACAAGAGGAAACCATCGAACAAGAAAACCCAAGAAACTCCATCAAGGATGACCTATACGATTAGTTCATGACTTGGTGACTGAACCCAAGGCAAGGAAAGGTCAAAACGAAACCTAACGCGGTAGGAAAACTCTAGGAAAACCATAAATAAAGAAGACATGCCAAAATTCAACGAAGAAGACTGATTGAGAAAGCTGGGTTGGTTCATTGACGAGACAATAAACAAAATACTCACATTGATCAAATTAATTTTCGGGGACCCACTTTTCACACCAATAGAAAAATAAATAATACAAGAAATGGTAGAATATTTATTCAACCTCTACCCAAAGCATAGCTTTCACATGTGCTTTAATAACACCCGTGAATTAACAATGAAGGAGAAAACGAACATCATTTAAGATGCACATGCCGAACACTTCGGAGAGAGAAATACAATAGATAAAGCCCGAAAAATAGGACAGTGGGTAGGAATGGACGACGATATCAAGAAATTCGTAAAAACATGTCCCATTTGCCAGTTACAAAAAACGACAAGAATCCGAAACCAGGCTGAAGCTATAATACCAGATATTCCATTAGCACCCAATGACAAAATTGCCCTAGACATATATGGCCCATTACCTGAAACAACGAAAGGAAATAAATGCATATTGAGCCTACAAGATCGATTAACCCGTTATACCGTATTGATACCAATGGCGAACGAAACCACTAGCTCAATAATTGAAGGATTACTTGAGCACTATATCTACATCTTCGGAGCACCTAAAACAATACTTACAGACCAAGGCCAAAGCTTTCTGTCCGAAATGATGCAGCAATTTGAAGAAGCCCTAAAAATAACACATGTTAAAACCACTGCATTCCACCCACAGTCTAACGGTAACATTGAAAGAATGCACTCAACCTTGGGAAATTTAATCAAAACCAGTATCTCCGAACGCAACAATGAGTGGGATGATAACCTAAAATTCATCCATTTTGCCATCAATACCATGAGAAACCAAACAACGGGCCTAACACCCTTTGAACTCATGTTTGGGAGAGAAGCCAACATTCCATCCTAAATCACCCACTCACCAACGCTAACGTACCCCGAACTCATTACAAAGTGGAAAAGGAAACATGAAGAACATCTGAGAAAAGCTCGAGAAAGAACAGAAATTGAACCCGAAAAAACAAAGAAAAGACTCGATGAAAACGTAGTACACAAGCATCTTCTATACAAAAGTGGAGTCACTGTCAAAATATTTAATAACACAAAACAGAACAAGTTAGACCATTCATAGAAAGGACAATTTGAAGTAATAGACTATCTAGACAATAACAACTTAAGAATTAGAAACAAGGATAAAATAATTAGAGTCCATATAAACCAAGTAATGCCTTATTTTGTAGGCGATGACATCCTCTTGGACCCACCTGCTAGTCCTAGCACCGATGATCAGTGCTAACTACACTCTTGAAACAATACGAGGAAACATGTACATCGAGGAGATCTCCAAGGTACACCTATTTCACGAAAAATGGAAGCTGGTAATAGGTATTAATATGACTTCGACCGTAAGCCGAATTAAAACTATCGACAACGCCATCGCTACGGCAGAACTAGCTTGCAACAAACAATGCACACCAAAATATGAAATCCAATTGGTTAGGAGCCGCTACAATAGACTAATTAGCAAAAATAGTATCCTACAAAAATGATTAGGTAAACAATGACAAAAAAGAGGATTAGCTAATTTTGTGGGAGACATATCTAAAAATTTGTTTGGAACATTGAGCGAATGAGACATGAAACAAATTAACAATGAATTTGACACAATTTATAAGGATAACAAAAATGTAGCTAGCATCCTCTCAAATCACACAAAAATACTTAAATTAATCCTAAACTCATCATCAACTGACCATAAATGGATAGTTGCCCAGGAGAATACCGAAAGACAGTTTATAAAAAATGTCAGTTACGGTTTGAACACTGTAACGAAGGATAGTTTCGTCAACTCCAAATTACTACTAGCAACAATATTATTGGACAAAACAAACGAGGACATCGAAACAGCAATCAACGCCATAAATGACGGAAAGCACGAAATAGTATATCCCCAAATCTTAACACCAAAAATGATGAAAGAAACAATTAAAGAATTTGAGACAACCCAACATATACGTTACCATTTCGACAATAAAGAAGAAAATTACCAGCATATTATAGACATCAGCACCCTCTCCGTAGCAATTATCCAAGGTCTTTTTACATATATATTGGAGATGCCATTAATTGAGAAAGAAGAAGGTTCCTTGCAAAGAATAGTTCCCATCCCGGTCCAAGTAAATAAAGTCCAAATGTCAATCATCCCTGACCACGACATGATCATTGAATACCGAGACTCTTACGTACCAACCGACAGACAGACTATCGACAAACGCAAACAGATAGATATATACAAAATATGCAAAAGAAACCAGCCTAATGTAAAATTAATGGATAGCGATTCTTGCGAAGCCAGCCTATTTAAAAGATACTTGGAGAATAAGTGAAACCAATTACCTTACCTGTTACGCAGAGAAACTTTCATACCTATAATAAATGGTTATATTATAGTACCCTTAAAACCATTAAAATTAGACATAAGCTGTGAAGAGTCAATAAGAACTGAAAAAATTACCGAACCACAAAAAGTTACAGGATTTGGTAGTAAATTTCATAACAGCTACGATATTCTAGAATTAGAAAAATCATACGAAACTCATTCGACGCAATGGCTAAATGTAACATACGAAATAAAATTTGACCAGAAAGACATGGGCAATTTAGAACAAAGATTAGTGCAACTTCCTAAACAAATATCACACGAAGAACTTAAGCAAGCCAGAATTAGCCTAGATGACACCGAAAGTATTTTAGAAACTATCGCTACTCACAGAAGACTTAAAAACTGGAAGGAAACCAGTTTGGAATGGTTACAATATTTAGGTTACGCCGCTTTAGCACTAACAACTCTCTATACTCTGCGTAAATTAGGAATCCTTGAGTGCTTAAAGGGATGTTTTCCGAAAACATTCAAATTATTTTGCAATAGAAGTAAAGTAATTAATTAACACCATATTTTAACATACCAAACATTTGATGTTCTGACTCTTTATTTCTGTACCTCTCGAAAAGTCGATGAATTTCAAGATGACTAGTGTTCACTTTATTATCATTACCTGGAACGCATTAAGAAACTGCAAGATAAATTGAACCTAAACCACATAGAAACAGAAATCAAAGAACAAGTAAAGAAAAACCTACTACAATACGTAGACGTATTTACGTTAGAAGGAGACCCCTTACCGTGCACCGATTTAACGGAACATGAGATTATCCTTAACACGGCAGCCACTGTGCAGCCCAAATCAATGTTAAAACATGAAACTGAGTGCATAGTTAAAAAGACTAAGCCTTTAAAGACAAGAAACAAAACTTTCATTGTATTTATATTAAAAGTTTTGTTTCAAATATAATTTGAGTTCGAGAGAAAAAACCATCACGAAAATATTTCCTCTGCAGAATACGCTCAATACGCATGAGAAATAAAACTTGTCAACATAACTTGATGTTTAAATCTGTAAAATGAGAAACATTGAAGAGGTCTTGAGACTAGGCCCTAGGGCTAAGTTGGTCATAAATTCACCCATAGTACCTGAGAGGCTGCTCCAGCCTCTTTATGTCAGGTCCTTTTGCCTTTCAACTTGCATATTTCCTCTCTATTTCCTTGCCTATTAATTAAAAATCCTAATACCAGGTGTATACATATGAAACCGGTATTTTTTCAAGAAAAAAACACATTTATTTCAAGAGAATGATAACAAATATTTTATTCAAAGTATGCGCCC
>NC_046658.1:4854318-4858998 GCF_010883055.1 Belonocnema kinseyi
GTTTTATATAAAAAATGTATAAAACAAAGGAATATTTTATATAATACTTCACACTATGTATAAACTACCCATAATATTATCGCCTGGGACAACTTCTAAAATCAGAAAGCATTTAAAATTTATTTTTTAAGTTACATCAAATCGTTTATACATTAATCATCCTTAAATTGTTGATCATTATTATTAATGACACAAATAATGATTAAAAATTTCACAATTGTCAATTTTCAAACGATTTAAGTTAACATAGAATATTTGAAATTTTAAAGGTTTTGAGTCTGGAAGTAACTATTATTTATAAAATATTATTTTTATACATAATATGAACAAAGAAGGATAATGATGGTTAACAATTCAAGAATTTTTAAAGGATTTAAATTTACTTCGAATAATTCAAATTTCAAAGGGTTTGAGTATAAAAGTAACAATTAATAATAATAGTTATAATAATTTAAGAAATTTGTTATAATTTCTCTTACAAATCTATGAATGTTTGATTGCTAAGCGCTCGAGACAGAAGCTTGAAGTGCTTTCAGTGAAAACAGAACGCATTTTAGTGGATAAATGGCCGTTACTTGCATTTGTCTATAAAATTTGTTTTAAACATGGAGGCAAACGTTGCAAAAGTCGATTTTTTTGACAGCACATTACTTTCAATGCAATTTGAATAGTTTTCGTAAAAGAACAATGTATTTTAGTGAAGAATTTCCCGAATAGTGGATTCGTTTATGAAATTTTGTTTACATTATCAAGAAGTTATTAAACAATAATTTTTTCCCCAACTGTTTAATGCTACTGTTTGATCCTCAATATCCGCCATCGTGCTAATTGGTTTACCAGACAAAGAAACCTTAGCAAAGGTTATTTCTGTGACCAGTCACACAGGTGCGTTCTAACCCCTCCTCGTGTTGCTTAAAAGGGATAAAGGGTTTGATCAAAATTATTTCTGTAACCAGTGACAGGGCTGCCCTCCCGCCCCACGAGATTTTGGAAAGGCCATAGAGGCTTCACCAACATTGTTTCTGTGACCAGTCACAGAGGTGCGTTCCAGCCCCACCACGAGATGTTGGAAAGGGGTAAGGGGTTTTAGCAACATTATTTCTGTGACCAGTCACAGAGGTGCCTTCCAGCCCCACCACGCGTTGCTGGAAAAAGGCAAAGGGTTTGATCAAAATTATTTCTGTAACCAGTCCCTGAGGTGCCTTCGCGCTTCTCACGAAGCGTTGGAAATGGGCAGGGGCTTCACCAACATAATTTCTGTAAACAGTCACAGGGGTGCCACAGGGATATGGTGGAAAGGGGTAGGGGTTCGACCAACATTGTTTCTATGACCAGTCACAGGATTGCCTTCCAGCTTACCAGCCTTCTCAGCTGCTACCTCGCTAGAAATATGCTTTGAAAAAAAAAACAGTAAAAAAATTGTCCGTAACGGTAATTTTTGTTTACCTGTACCGACAATTTTTTTTACCGCGGAACCGACAGTGTATACACTTCGTTTACCAAAATTTCGGGACAAGTAGTTAGATTGTTTTGGCAAAAATATAGGGGAATCTGAAAAAAGGGTTATTTGTACCGAAACTTTTGTACGTATAGCTGGATCTTTTGGTGCATGTAGACAGTTTGTTTATAACTACAGTTGCAAGTTCGCCTATTTGCTTTTAAATAAACTTTTATGTTAAACTTTCTACTGTTTTGTAGATAATTCAACTTTTCTGTTTGAAACCTAAACTATTTTATTGAAAATTTAACTTTTTTGTCGAAAAATTATAGCTTTTTTAACTGAAAATTTAAATATTCCACCTTTGGTTAAAACTTTATACTGTATATTGAATAAGTTATAAATTCATATTTTTTAATAAAAAATGAATCCTCTTAGTCGAAAATTCATTTTTTGAAAATTGTACAATTGTTTTGAAAAATTACTTTTTTTGTCAAAGTCACCTTTATTTCTCAGAGTTTTCATATAAAAATTCAATTATTCACATTGTATTGGTTGAAAATTCGACTATTTGGTAAAAAACTGCATATTTTGTTAAAAATATAACAAAAAATTTTTTGGTTGAAAATTCAACTAATTTTTTGATGATGCAATATATTGCGACCTTATATGTTAGGAATTGAGAGTTACACCATAATTCATATTTAATTCAATATGTTATCTACATTAGGTTTATTTAAAAGAATTTACAAAGTTGAATACTGTGTTTCGCCAACGGCTACGTTACTGACGCGAAGGGGGGGGGGGCTAAAATTTGTAACTTACTTGGTAGATGGCCATCACGGAATTAAACCTCACAATTAAAACTTTTCAAGGTCGCGGTGGTGAAAGCAGAGTGTATTTATGTGAAAAAATTACCAAATAGCGCATTCATTTACATACTTTATTTATAAAATTAACAAATATATTAGTAGAACAAAGTTTTCTGATGGAAAATGACTATTCTATAAATTTGAAGTCTTTTTATTAATAACAAAATATATGTCGAATAGTGCTTCAATAACGGTGAAATACAACGTAGATTTGTTGAATTTTGTTTTCAATTGTAGAACCACCAACTTTTAAATTAATTTCTAATAATTATTTGGAACATTCAATGAATAAGTTCAGTTAATTACATGCTATTTAACTTATTTTGGTTGATTCCGGGCTTATTCCGATTGTTTATGTAAAAATAAAAAATAAAGTTATAAAAATTGCCATTTTCAATTTATGTGTTAACACAGAATTGTAACAAAATGAAACTAAAAATTGGCTCTCGCAATTCTCTTTGGAATTTAGTCAAAAGTATTTTCAGGAAAATTAAAATCGATTAAAAATTATCGTCTTTAAGCCCTAAGGCTAGGCTGTTTTGGAACAAATTGTCATATTTGGGCAACTGTTCGGGTCTTCGAGGCGTTGCGCGGTCAAGCAATTTCATTCAGCACCTAGAATCCCAAAACCTAATCCGCTTCAGGAGGACGACTGAGAATTCTACAAAAATCAAATATTGAAATAGATAATGTAGCAATTAGAAAATTACAGTACCGGATATTTTCTTATTTCAGAAATTATACCACGTAAATTTTATATTGTGCCTCTTTTCAAATTCAGTAATATCATAAACTGTATAGGAAGTTATATTATTTAGGAATTTTTAAATCGGAGAATTTTCAACTGTCGTCAATTTTCTAATTCCTGGAATTCAAAAAAATTCTTAATAAACAAAAGTTCAAACTTTGCATTATTTTTCGAATGTATTGGTAGAAAAAAAAACACTTTTTTTACGGAAATCTACGTAAAGATAATTGATTAATAATCACTTCCATTTTAGTTACATTAAAAGTGTAGTTTCGAATATAATTTGATATCAAGAGAAGCCCGCTAAATGTAAAAGTATATCAATCAAACATTAAATAAACAAAACTGCAAATTTCCATTATTTTTCGAGTGTTTAGTCAGAAAAAAAACACAATTTTTTTACTGAAATCCACGGAAAGATAAATTGATTTATAATCACTTTTATTTTATTTATATTAAAACTTTAGTTTTAGATATATTTTTATTTCGAGAAAAGCACGCCAAATATAAAAGTATATAAATCAACATTTAATAAACAATGGTGCAAATTTGACATTATTTTTTTAGTGTTTATGTAGAAAAAAAAACACTTTTTTACCGAAATCTACGGAAAGATAAATTGATTAATAATCATTTTTACTTTATTGATATTAAAAGTGTAGTTTCGAATAAAATTTAATTTCGAGAGAAGCGCGCCAAATAAAAAAGTATAACAATCAACATTAAATAAAAAAAGTGCAAATTTTGCATTATTTTTCGAGCGTTTTGTAGAAAAAAACTTTTTTAAAGAAACCGACCGAAATGTAAATTGATTAATAATCACTTTTATTTTATTGATACTAAAAGTGTAGTTCCGAATATAATTTAATTACGAGAGAAGCCCGCCACATATAAAAACATATTAATCAACATTAAATAAACAATAGTGCAAATTTTACATCATTTTTTCAGTATTTTGGTAAAAAAAAAACACTTTTTTTCCGAAATCTACGAAAAGATAAATTGATTGATAATCACTTTTATTTTATTGATATCAAAAGTGTAGTTTCGAATATAAATTAGTTTCGAGAGAAGCCCGATTAATATAAAAGTATATCAATCAACATTGAATAAACAAAAGTGCAAATTTTGCATTATTATTCGAGTGTTCTGGTAGAAAAAAAAACACTTTTTTACCGAAATCTACGGCAAAATAAATTGATTAATAATCACTTTTACTTTATTCATATTAAAAGCGTAGTTTCGAATATAATTTAATTTTGAGAGATGCCCGCCAAATAAAAAAAGTATATCAATCAACATTTTATAAACAAAAGTGCAAATTTGGCATTATTTTTCGAGTGTTTTGGTAGAAGAAAAAACAATTTTTTACCGAAATCTACGGGAAGATAAATTGATTAATCCTCACTTTTATTTTATTCATATTGAAAGAGTAGTTTCGAATATAATTTAATTTCGAGAGCAGGCCGACAAATATAATTGTATATCAATCAACATTAAACTAACAAGAGTGCAAATTTTTTCATTACAGTCTGTCAAGTTAAAGCGTGGGTGGCTTTACTCGCAGTCGGTAAGGTGTATCGACATGATTTTGGTGTCAAAATATTAAGAAGAGCTCCCTC
>NC_046658.1:4859098-4867634 GCF_010883055.1 Belonocnema kinseyi
TCCTCCTTCTGCCTCAAACCAAAAACCTAGGTAACAGAACTCCTCCACAATTTCCACTTTTTGTCCGTTCATCTTCCAAACGTAATTTATTTTGCTCTTTCTGTTTCTGAAACACATCACCTTTGTCTTATCTACGTTCACCGTCACATGTTTTGTTCCCACATACTCTTCGAAGATTCTCATCATTAGGTTCATCCCCTTCTCATCATCTGCTAATAGAACTACATCGTCCGCGTATGCTAGTGAGTATAGTTTGCTATTACCCAAAGCCGTTCCTCCTTTCCCTTTCTCCTTTAGCTTCTCTTCTTAGTATGCCAGTAGGATATTAAATAGTAACGGACTCAACGGGCACCCTTGCCTTAGACCTCGGCCTGTCCAGAAAACCTTCCCTTTTTTCTTTCCTATTTTCACCCTAATCCTGGTTTCAGTAAAAATTTCCTTTATCCCCTCCACCAACTTTTCCTCTACACCCCTCTCTTTCATTGCCTGTCATAGCACTTTTATGTTCACTGAGTCAAACGCTGCTTTGAAATCTACGAACAAAGCGACTAGTTCCCTAGCTTTCTCCCCAAATTTCTGTTAACTAAAAAGTTAAGCACGTAGATGTTGTCTATGGTTCCCATCTCTTTTCTAAATCCCGTCTGATTATGTGGGATCCTTTCTTTTTGTTCTACCTAACTCTTCAACCGTTTTCTTAAGATTTCTGCATATATTTTATATCCAACTGATATGAAAGTGATCCCTCTGTATTCCTCTACCTTCTTTCTTTCCCCTTTCTTGGCAAGCGGTACCACCAGTCCCATCGTCCACTCTTCCGGCCAACCTTCCCCTTTCCAAACCTTGTTGCAGATCTTCCACATCCCATCCCTAATCCCTTCTCCTCCAAACTTCATCGCTTCGTTCTCCATCCCATCTTCTCCCGTCGCCTTGTTACTTTTTAACCTATTTATTGCTTCATCCACTTCTTTTCTTGTTATCTCGTTCCCTTCCTCCATTTCTCCTCGGACTATCCTACACTTTTCCCCTTTCATCTTATTTTGCTCTCCCCCTGATAGACCCTTAAAATAATCCGTCCATTCATCCATTTCTATTCCTTCGTTAACGCCCTTCCTTTCCCCTATATCCCTATTTATCACATCCCACACCCTACCTTCTTTGATGGCTTTTTCTGCCTCTGCTTTATATTCTTCCCTTCCCCTCTGTCTTTTTATTTCCAGCATCTTCTCATGTTCTTTTTTCCTCCTGTTATACTCCTCCTTCTCCACTTCCCCTCTTCTCCATTTGCTCACACACTCTTTTATTCTCTCTTTACTCTCCCAGCATTCCTCGTCCCACCAGCCTCTCTTTCCCCCTATACTTTCTTCATTAGTACCCAGCTCATCCTATACCTTTTCAATGGACCCCTTCAACCTTTCAACTAACGAGTCTATTCCCTCCTCTTTTTCATACCTAACCTTCTCCTTTTCCATCTTTTGTATAAACTCGTGTAATTTATCTACCCCCCAGATTCCCATTTTCGTGTTTCGTTCGCACCCTTTTTTCTTTCTCCCTTTGCCGCGCTTTCTGACGCCTCTTCTTAGTGTAACTATGACCGGGAAGTGCTCGGACCCTATCTCATTCCCTACGTTCATACTCCCTATCATATGCCGCATTCTTTCTTTAGCCAGGATATAGTCTATTACTGTTTCTCCCTTTCTTATGAATGTGATCTCCCCTTCCTCATCTCCTTTCATATTGCCATTGCATATAAACCATCCTGTTTCTCCTATCATGTCTAGTAACTTCCTCCCCTCCCTGTCCGTCTCTCTATGTTTGGAGTTCCTTATAAATGCTTCCTTTTCTTCATCCCATAACCCTCCCCCTTGTTCGCCAGTCCATGCATTTAAGCCCCCCCCCCATTAAAACCAATTCTTCCTTCTTTTCCTCCACCCACCTCCTTATTACTCTCCAGCCTTCCTCTTCCCGTCTTCTTCTGTATACACACACCACTGCTATTTCTACTTTCCCAATTATAATTTTTCTTATCATTGGTACATCCTTTTCCTCCATGTTCCCATCTTTTCTCTCTTTTACTGCTAATTCTTTTTTCACCCCTGACACCATGCCGCCCATCCCTCTCCCTTTAACGAGTTCCTTTCTTGCTTCTTGCATTGTCCACATATAACCTTTCGGTAACATCTTTTTTATTCCCTTCCAGTCTTTCTCATCTGCCCAAGTTTCACTCATCATAATCACATCCCACTTTTCTAACTCCTCCCAGAATCCTTTGTTCTTGTTCTTCAAACCTGACACATTCCAGAAAGCTATTTTCACGTTTCTCTCTTCCCCTCCCTCTTCTTTCCTCTTTACTTTGTTTCTCCTTTGCCACTTGGAAAACCCCTCTGACTTATTTCTAGCCTCTTTTTCGTCTCCCATCCCCCAACCTTTCTCAAGACTTTTTCCTTTTTTCCTTAATTCTTCTAATTCTTCATCCCAGCACCATTCCTCCCCATTTATCCATAACCTGTCTCTCCCTATCCATACCACATGGCCCTTTTTCCTCTCTACCCAAGCCCTCTGCTCTATTTGCCATCTTCTTTTCCTCTCCCTCCATGTCAGATCTTCTTCAATTCTTTCCCTTCTTCCTCTCAATAATTCTTTTCTCTCCATAATTTTCTTTTTCTCCTCCTCACTCCCCACTTTTACTAGAAACATTCCTTCTTTTCCTTCTTTTGACCCACCTATTCTCTTGACTCCTTCCACCCTTACATGCACCCTAATATCTCGAAAAATAATTGTTATTTCCACTTCTCCTGTTTCACTCTCCACTTTTAATCTCTTGACTACTATGTTATTTTTCCCCTTTGCCCTTTCTTCCCCTTCTAATCTTCTTTCGATCTCACTGAGTCTTTTCTTCAATCTTTCATTCTCACTTTGAACGTTCGTTTTATTCCCTTGAACTATTTCCTCATTTTCTGTTTTTTCCCCCATATGCTCATTCCTAATTTCTAGACTGGATACCCGCTCTTCCAACTGCTTTATTTCTCTAGATCTCTGTTCGTCAACCTCCCTCTGCCTATTCTCAATGCTCTCTAGCTTACCCCAAACCTTGTCTTTCTCCTCCTTCCAAAGTTTATCACATTCTTCCCATTTTTCTCTGACCTTTTTCACTTCGCCCCTTACATCGGTTCCCTGCCTATCCATATCCCTATTCATTTCATCCAATCTCTTTCTTGTTTCCTCTCTAAAGCCTTTAATGAGAGCTTCCAATTTTTCAAACATTCCCCCATCCCCCCCTCTCTCTCTCTCTGGTGTTTTCCTTTTAATTCTCACTCCCTTGTTCTCCTGGTCCCTTTCTACCTCATCTTCCCCAGCCACTCTTTTCCTCTTTTCCTCCCCTTCACTGCTAGTCGCGCATGCTTTTTTTTGCCATTCGTCCAGACTTCTGTTCGAACCCGCGTTGCTTAGCTTGTTAAGGCGCTGTAAATTTGAGGGCCTTCCCCGTTGCTTGCCCGTACCTGAATCCGCGACCCTCCCCACCCGGGTCGACTTCTCGGCACATTCATCACCGCTGCTGTCACTGCGATCAACGTCACCCATCCCCCCACTTTCAATGCTTTCAGCAACGTCAGCTGTTGCAGCCACTACGGTTTTCTGCTCTGTGCGATCGTCCAGTAACTGTTGCCCTCTGACGCCAGTTTGTGGACTTCGCGTCGTCGGCATCCTACCTTACCCAAAGCTCTGTGACGTTTCCCGCCTTTATTTCCTACCTCTTTCCCCCCTGAAAAAGCAACTATTTTTTCACTCCTAACCTCAAAAACTTCAAACGCTCCAAATTTGCACCTCAAACCACTCACTTTCACCCTTCACACCTTTGCCTTCACTCACCCTTCTTCCTTTACACTCGATCTCCGCACTTTTTGCCTTTTCTGCATCCACTCACCCTTATTTCCTCCACCGAAGCCAAAAATAAACCACTTGACGCAAAGAGTTCTTTCGCGATCGGTACCGGAAACGGAAGCCCTTTTGTTTATTTGATTTTGATTCATATACTTGAAAAATAATGCAAAATTTGCACTTTTGTTTATTTAATGTTGATTTATATACTTTTCTATTGGGCAAGCTTCTCTCGGAATTAAGTTATATCTTTGAAACTACGCTTTTAATATTAATGAAATGGAAGTGATTATTAATCAATTTATATTTCCGTAGATTTCGGTAAAAAAGTGGTTTTTTCTACCAAAACACTCGAGAAATAATGAAAAATTTGCACTTTTGTTTATTTAATGTTGATTGATATACTTTTATGTTTGGCGGGCTTCTCTTGAAATTAAACTGTATTCGCAACTACACTTTTAATATAAATAAAATAAAAGTGATTATTAATCAATTTACATTTCGGTAGATTTGGGTAAAAAAGTGTTTTTTTTTTCTACCGAAACACTCGAAAAATAATGTAAAAGTTGCACTTTTGTTTATTTAATGTTGATTGATATACTTTTTTTATTTGGCGGGCTTCTCTCGAAATTAAATTACGATCGAAACTACACTTTTAATATCTATAAAATAAAAGTGATTATTCATCAATACATCTTTCCGTACATTTCGGTATAAAAGTGTTTTTTTTTCTACCAAAATACTCGAGAAATAATGAAAAATTTACACTTTTGTTTATTTAATATTGATTGATATACTTTTTTTATTTGGCGGGCTTCTCTCGAAATTAAATTATACTCGAAACTACACTTTTTTTCTACCAAAATACTTGAAAAATAATGAAAAATTTGCACTTTTGTTTATTTAATGTTGATTTATATACTTTTCTATTGGGCGAGCTTCTCTTGGAATTAAATTATATCTTTGAAACTACGCTTTTAATATCAATAAAATTATAGTAATTATTAATCAATTTATGTTTCCGTAGATTTCGGTAAAAAAGTATTTTTTTTCTACCAAAACACTAGAAAAATGATGCAAAATTTGCACTTTTGTTTAATTAATGTTGATTGATATACTTTTCTATTTGTCGGGCATCTCCCGAAATTAACTTATATTCCAAATTACACTTTTAATATCAATGAAGTAAAAGTGATTACTAATCAATTTATCTTCCCGTAGATTTCTGTAAAAAAGTGGTTTTTTCTACAAAACCACTCAAAAAATTATGCCAAATTTGCGTTATTGTTTATTTAATATTGATTGATATACTTTTCTATTTGGCGGCCTTCTCTCGAAATTAATTTATATTCGAAACTACACTTTTAATATCAATAAAATAAAACTAATTATTAATCAATTTATATTTTGGTAGATTTCGGTAAAAAAGTGTTTTTTTTCTAGCAAAACACTCGAAAAATAATGCAAAATTTGCACTTTGGTGTATTTAACGTTGATTGATATACTTTTTTTATTTGGCGGGCATCTGTCGAAATTAAATTATATTTGAAACTACACTTTTAATATCAATAAAATAAAACTAATTATGAATGAATTTATATTTCGGTAGATTTCGGTAAAAAGGTGTCTTTTTCAATCAAAGCAGTCTAAAAGTATGGCAAAATTTGCGTTATTATTTATTTAATATTGATTGATATACTTTTATATTTGGCGTGTTTCTCTCGACACTAAATTATATTCGGAACTGCTCTTTTAATATCAATAAAATAAAAGTGATTATTAATCAATTTATCTTTTCGTAGATTTCGGTAAAAAAGGTTTTTTTTTACCGAAACACTCGAAAAATAAGGCCAAATTTGCACTTTGGTTTATTTAATGTTGATTGATACACTTTTCTATTTGGTGGCCTTCTCTCGAAATTAATTTATATTCGAAACTACACTTTTAATCCCAATAAAATAAAAGTGATTAATAATCAATTTACATTTGGGTAGATTTCGGTAAAAAGGTGTTTTTTTTACCAAAACACTCGAAATAAAATGCAAAATTTGCACTTTCGTTTATTTAATGTTGATTGATATACTTTTTTATTTGGCGGCCTTCTCTCGAGATTAATTTATATTCGAAACTACACTTTTAATATCAATAAAATGAAACTAATTATTAATCAATTTATATTTCGGTAGATTTCTGTAAAAAGGTGTTTTTTTACCAAAAGACCCGAAAAATAATGCAAAATTTGCACTTTTGTTTCTTTAATGTTGATTGACATACAATTATATTTTTTGGCCTTCACTCGAAATTAAATTATATTCGAAACGAAACTTTTAATATTACTAAAATAAAAGTGATTATCAAAAAATTTTCCTTTCCGCAGATTTTGGTAAAAAAGTGTTTTTTTTTTCTACTAAACACTCGAAAAATCATGCAAAATTTGCACTTTTGTTTATTTAATGTTGATTGATATAATTCTTTATTTGGCGGGCTTCTCTGGATATTAAGTTATATTCGAAACTACACTTATTATATCAATAAAGTAAAAGTGATTATTAATCAATTTATCTTGCATTGGATTTCGGTGAAAAAGTGTTTTTTTTTCCCTACCAAAACACTCGAAATATAATGCAAAATTTGCACTTTTGTTTATTGAATGTTGATTGATATACTTTTCTATTTGGCGGCCTTCTCTCGAAATTAATTTATATTCGAAACTACGCTTTTAATCTGAATAAAATAAAAGTGATTAATAATCAATTCACATTTGGGTAGATTTCGGTAAAAAGTTGTTTTTTTTTCTACCAAAACACTCGATAAATAATGAAAAAATTTGCACTCTTGTTAGTTTAATTTTGATTGATATACAATTACATTTGTCGGCCTTCTCTCGAAATTAAATTGTATTCGAAACTGCTCTTTTAATATCAATAAAATAGTAGTGATTATTAATCAATTTATCTTTCCGTAGATTTCGGTATAAAGTGTTTTTTTCCTACCAAAACACTCGAAAAATAGTGGAAAATTTGCACTTTGGTTTATTTAATGTGGATTGATGTACTTTTTTATTTGGCGGGCTTCACTCGAAATTAAATTATATTCGAAACTACACTTTTAATATCAATAAAGTAAAAGTGATTATTAATCAATTTATCTTGCCGTAGATTTCGGTAAAAAAGTGTTTTTTTTTCTACCAGAACACTCGAATAATGATGCAAAATTTGCACTTTTGTTTATTCAATGTTGATTGATATACTTTTATATTAATCGGGCTTCTCTCGAAACTAATTTATATTCGAAACTACACTTTTGATATCAATAAAATAAAAGTGATTATCAATCAATTTATCTTTTCGTAGATTTCTGAAAAAAGTGTTTTTTTTTTACCAAAATACTGAAAAAATGATGCAAAATTTACACTATTGTTTATTTAATGTTGATTAATATGTTTCTATATGTGGCGGGCTTCTCTCGTAATTAAATTATATTCGGAACTACACTTTTAGTATCAATAAAATAAAAGTGATTATTAATCAATTTACATTTCCGTCGGTTTCTGTAAAAAAATTTTTTTCTACAAAACACTCGAAAAATAATGCAAAATATGCACTTTTTTTATTTAATGTTGATTGATATACTTTTTTATTTGGCGCGCTTCTCTCGAAATTAAATTATATTCGAAACTACACTTTTAATATCAATGAAGTAAAAATGATTATTAATCAATTTATCTTTCCGTAGATTTTGGCGAAAAAGTGTTTTTTTTTCCTACCAAAACACTCGAAATAAAATACAAAATTTGCACTTTCGTTTATTTAATGTTGATTGATATACTTTTTTATTTGGCGGGCATCTCTCGAAATTAAATTATATTCGAAACTACACTTTTAATATCAATAAAATGAAACTAATTATTAATCAATTTATATTTCGGTAGATTTCGCTAAAAAAGTGTCTTTTTTCTACCAAAACACGCGAAAAATAATGCAAAATTGGCACTTTTGTTTATTTAATGTTGATTGATATACTTTTCTATTTGGCGGCCTTCTCTCGAAATTAAATTATATTCGAAACTAAACTTTTAATATTACTAAAATAAAAGTGATTATTAATCAATTTGCCTTTCCGCAGATTTTGGTAAAAAAGTGTGTTTTTTTCTACTAAACACTCGAAAAATAATGCAAAATTTGCTCTTTTGTTTATTTAATGTTGATTAATATAATTCTTTATTTGGCGGGCTTCTCTGGATATTAAATTATATTCGAAACTACACTTTTTATATCAATAAAGTAAAAGTGATTATTAATCAATTTATCTTGCCGTGGATTTCGGTGAAAAAGTGTTTTTTTTTCCTACCAGAACACTCGAAATATAATGCAAAATTTGCACTTTTGTTTATTAAATGTTGATTGATATACTTTTCTATTTGGCGGCCTTCTCTCGAAATTAAGTTATATTCGAAACTACGCTTTTAATCTGAATAAAATAAAAGTGATTAATAATCAATTTACATTTGGGTAGATTTCGGTAAAAAGGTGTTTTTTTTTCTACCAAAACACTCGATAAATACAGTCTGTCAAGTTAAAGTGTGGGTGGCTTTACTCGCAGTCGGTAAGGTGTATCGACATGATTTTGGTGTCAAAATATTAAGAAGAGCTCCCTCTTT
>NC_046658.1:4867734-4870507 GCF_010883055.1 Belonocnema kinseyi
GAGATGTACAGGAGAGGAAAAGGGACAGTTGAGTGTGGATGAGTGTGTAAGATGGATCTTGGATGGTAGTGGACAGAGAGTGATGTGGATGAAGAAATTGGATGAACTAAGGGAATGCAAGGGAGTAGGGCAGAGCCAAACGGGTGATCCTAAACAGTGACAGTAAAAAACGAAAATTGTTTTCAATATCGTGGAAAATGCATTTTTTTATTGTAAGAGGAAACGGAAGCCCTGGAAGCACGCTCATTTTAGGAATTAATATCACTACTGTTACTATTGTTTATCCTGCGTAATGTGAAAGAGTAGAATATAAGTAGTAGTTAAGTTAGACTAAGGATGGAATTGTAAATATATGTACAGGGAGCGGTGGCCCTCAAACCCGTAAAAGGGAGAGATTAAATACATACAAATAAACAAAAGTGCAAATTTTTCGAGTGTTTTGGTAGAAAAGACCACTTTTTTTACCGAAATCTACCGAAATGTAAATTGATTAATAACAATTTTTATTTTATTGATATTAAAAGTGTAGTTTCGAATATAATTTAATTTCGAGAGATGCCCGCCAAATAAAAAAAGTATATCGATTAAAATTAAATAAACAAAAGTGCAAATTTTGCATTATCTTTCGCGATTTTTGGTAAAAAAAACACGTTTTTACCGAAATCAAGGGATAGATAAATTGATAAATAATCACTTTTACTTTAATGATATTAAAAGTGCAGTTTCGTATATAATTGAATGTCGAGAGAAGCCCGCCAAATGGAATAGTATATCAATCAGCATTAAATAAACAAAAGTGCATATTTTGCATTATATTTCGAGTGTTTTGGTAGAAAAAAACACTTTTTACCGAAATCTGAGGAAAGATAAATTGATTAAAAATCACTTTTATTTTATTGAAATAATAAGAGTAGTTTCGAATATAATTTAATTTCGAGAGAAGGCCGAAAAATATAATTGTATATCAATCAACATTAAATAAACAAAAGTGAAAATTTTTCATTATTTTTCGAGTGTTTTGGTAGAAAAAAAACACCTTTTTACCGAAATCTACCGAAATGTAAATGGATTAATAATCACTTTTATATTATCGAGATTAAAAGTGTAGTTTCGAATATAATTTAATTTCGAGAGAAAGCTGCCAAATAGAAAAGTATATCAATCAACATTAAGTAAACAAAAGTCCAAAATTTGCATGATTTTTCCAGTGTTCTGTTAGAAAAAAAAACACTTTTTCACCGAAATCTACCGAAATGTAAATTGATTAATAATCACTTTTATTTTATAGATATTAAAAGTGTAGTTTCGAATATAATTTAATTTCGAGAGAAGCCCGCCAAATAAAAAAATTATATCAATCAAAATTCAATAAACAAAAGTGAAAATTTTGCATTATTTTTCGAGTGTTATGGTAGAAAAAACCAACTTTTTTTACCGAAATCTACGGAAAGATAAATTGATAAATAACCACTTTTACTTTATTGATATTAAAAGTGTAGTTTCGAATTAATTTCATCTCGAGAGATGCCCGCCAAATAAAAAAGTATACCAATCAACATTAAATAAACAAAAGTGCAAATTTTGCATTACATTTAGAGTATTTTGGTAGAAAAAAAAACACTTTCTCACCGAAATCTACCGAAATATAAATTGATTAATAATTAGTTTCATTTTATTGATATTAAAAGTGTAGTTTCGTATATAATATAATTTTTAGAGAAGCCCGCCAAATATAAAAGTATATCAATCAATATTAAATAAACAAAAGTGCAAATTTTGCATTATTTTTCAAGTGTTTTGGTAGAAAAAGAACATCTTTTTACCCAAATCTACCGAAATGTAAATAAATTAATAATCACTTTTACTTTATTGATAATAAAATCGTAGTTTCGAATATAATTTAATTTCGAAACAAGCCCGCCAAATAAAAAAGTATATCAATCAACATTAAATAAACAAAAGTGCAAATTTTGCATTATTTTTCAAGTGTTTTGGTAGAAAAAGAACATCTTTTTACCCAAATCTACCGAAATGTAAATAGATTAATAATCACTTTTACTTTATTGATAATAAAAGTGTAGTTTCGAATATAATTTAATTTCGAAACAAGCCCACCAAATAAAAAAGTATATCAATCAACATTAAATAAACAAAAGTGCAAATTTTGCATTATTTTTCTAGTGTCTTGGTAGAAAAAATCTTTTTTACCGGAATCTACCGAAATGTAAATTGATTAATAATCACTTTTATTTTATTGATATAAAAAGTGTAGTTTCGAATATAATTTAATTTAGAGAGAAGCCCGCCAAATAAAAAAGTATATCAATCAACATTAAATAAACAAAAGTGCAAATTTTGCATTATTTTTCAAGTGTTATGGTAGAAAAAGAACATCTTTTTACCCAAATCTACCGAAATGTAAATAGATTAATAATCACTTTTATTTTATTCATATTAAAAGTGTACTTTCGAATACAATTTAAATTCGAGAGATGCCCGCCAAATAAAAAAGTATATCAATCAACATTAAATAAATAAAAGTGCAAATTTTGCATTATATTTCCAGTGTTTTGGTAGGAAAAAAAAACACTTTTTTACCGAAATCTACGGCAAGATAAATTGATTAATAATCACTTTTACTTGATTGAAATTAAAAGGGTAGTTTCGAATTTAATTTAATCAGGAGAGAAGTCCGCCAAATAAAAAAATATATATCAATCAACATTAAATAAACAAAAGTGCAAATTTTGCATTATTTTTCGAGAGATTTGGT
>NC_046658.1:4870607-4871946 GCF_010883055.1 Belonocnema kinseyi
ATAAAAAAAAGTGATTATTAATAAATTTATCTTTCCATAGATTTCGGCAAAAAAGTGTTTTCTTCTACCAAAACACACCAAAAATAATGCAAAATTTGCACTGTTTTTTATTTAATGTTGATTGATATACTTTTCTACTTGGCGGGCTTCTCCCGAAATTAAATTATATTCGAAACTACAGTTTTAATATCAATAAAATAAAAGTGATTATTAAGCAATTTATCTTTCCGTAGATTTCGGTAAAGAAGTGATCTTTTCTACCAAAACACTCAAAAAATACTGCAATATTTGCACTTTTGTTTATTTAATGTTGATTGACATACTTTTCTATTTGGCGGGCTTGTCTCGAAAAAAAATTATATTTGAAACTACAGTTTTAATATCAATAAAAAAAAGTGATTATTAATCAATTTATCTTTCCGTCGATTTCGGTAAGAAAGTGTTTTTTTTTTCTACCAAAACACTTGAAAAATAATGCAAAATTTGCACTTTTGTTTATTTAATGTTAATTGATATACCTTTCTATTTGGCGGGCTTCTCTCGAAATTAAATTATATTCGAAACTACAGTTTTAATATCAATAGAATAAAAGTGATTATTAATAAATTTATCTTCCCGTAGATTTCGGCAAAAAAGTGTTTTCTTCTACCAAAACACTCGAAAAATAATGCAAAGTTTGCACTTTTGTTTATTTAATGTTGATTGACATACTTTTCTATTTGGAGGGCTTCTCTCGAAACAAAATTATATTTGAAACTACAGTTTTAATATCAATAAAAAAAAGTGATTATTAATCAATTTATCTTTCCGTAGATTTCGGTAAAAAAGTGTTTTTTTTTACCAAAACACTAGAGAAATAATGCAAAATTTGCACTTTTGTTCATTTAATGTTGATTGACATACTTTTCTATTTGGCGGGCTTCACTCGAAACTAAATGATATTCGAAACTACATTTTTAATATCTATAAAAAAAAGTGATTATTAATCAATTTATCTTTGCGTAGATTTCGGTAAAAAAGTTTTTTTTTTTCTACCAAAACACTCGAAAAATAATGAAAAATTTGCACTTTTGTTTATTTAATGCTGATTAATATACTTTTTTATTTGGCGGACTCCTCTTGAAATTCAATTACATTCGAAATTACACTTTTAATATCAATAAAATAAACGGGATTATTAATGAATTTGTCTTTCCGTAGATTTTGGTAAAAAAGTGTTTTTTTTTTCTACCGAATAACTCGAAAAATAATGAAAAATTTGCACTTTCCTATATTTAATGTTGATTGATGTACTATTATATTTGACGGGCTTCTCTCGAAATTAAATTATATTCCAAAC